>NC_141033.1:32737500-32965000 GCF_052040795.2 Danio rerio | reverse complement strand
ACCACCATTTATTAGAACAATAACATTAGAACGTATTAAAAATGGCATTATCATATTTTTTACATTATTACTATTAGATATAGATTAAAAATAAGTTAAATTCCGCAAAAATGTCCCTTCTCTTGTGACCACAGAAGTCCTGGATTAATACTGTGAGAGAATTTCGAACTAAGAAAAACCCTCTTTTTAGACAGTATGAATTAAATGCAAATGTTACATCAAACACACTTAAAATGCATTCCTCCAAATAAAAAGATTGACTGAGCCAAAGATCTAATGACACAAACTGCAAACGCACGCACACCAAACCAGCAAAAAAAAAAAAATGAGAAAATCGATTTGAAAAGAACAAGAATCAAGCTGGATAAACAGAGAAACTTAAACCGCATTTCTACTGTACCCAATATCTGCTCACAAAATGTGTCCCCCAGCAAACAGAGCACAGTAACTCGACACGTCTCAGCGATACAGCAGAAGATTTTTTAATTACTTCGCTCAGCAGCTGGAAAATGCCACAGTAGCCCAAAAGTTCACAAGGCCCCTTTCATTCAAACTGCAGTTCTACAGGCAGACAGCCAAACCTGCCGACCACTAAAGCATTGAGCTGAGCTTCACCAGCGGGCCAAGTGGAGCAGACACAGAGCCACAAAAACACACAGGCCACTCCAGCCTTTTTCTCTGCGGCCCAGCTTCAACGTACCCAACAATTACGGAGCTATTTTCTCTGGAAGGGCAATTCCCTGTTTATTGGTATCCGGCTGTCAAAGGCTCTCCCTTGTCAATCCCCAGCAGGAGCTTTTCCAGTGGTCAATGGGAGAAGATTGAGCGTAACTCAGGCTAAAATGAGTGGGATTGCACTTCGGTTTACACAGGAGGGAAGCGCTTTCCAAAGCGGATTAAAAACAATATGGTGACTTGAGTTGAGCAGGAGCTTGTAATTTTCCAATACCGCTGGTTAAAAAATTACAGTAAAGCGCTGAGTGTTAAATGGAGGAGATGTGCTGCTGATGTGGCATTTAGACGAGTGTTGCTGTGCTTTTTTGCCTTTTTGACATTTTCAGAGCGTGATATTTAAACTGTGCTTTCTGCTTTCTGGGTCAAGAAGAATTTAAAACAAATCTTAAATAAAAAAGACTTGTCTTCATGAAAGAAAAAAGTCAGGGTTTACTGTAAAGAAACAGATTGAACTGTTGTCATTATGTTCTCCTGCAGGTCAGTTTGACCCATAACACAACACTGAGTTGCTAGAAAAACAGGTTAAACCAAGGATGTTTTTCACAATATCTTATGTAGGGTCAAGCTGCCACGTTGACACTCTGAGGTGTTAATCATAAACGTATTTGTCACAATTAACTGTTTGTAGGTCAATTTGATGTAGAGCATCAGCACATGCCTGCCAAACCATAAAAATATGCTCTTTTTTACAGTATAAAATGCATTACATCATATGAAGAATCATCGTAAACCATATACACATATATGAGTCAGTGCTTCCCATAGGTTTGAAATAGAATTGCAGTGGTAGCCGGATAGAAACACACCTTTTACCCACATCACATAAATAGTTAACTATATGCAATAAACATTACATAATAACATTTTTAACAACCATTTTATTTATTATGACACTGTTACACACTGTTTCTTTTCAATGGGTTAAAGTAAATTAAAAAAGACATCCACAATTTCTCTTAATTTTCTGCTATTCAGGAGCCATGTGCACCCACTGACCGGTCAATTCTGCTTCTCTCTCTTCCATGTTCACAGAAAATTTGAATGCCAAAGCATTTAGGATATGTACATAAAATAGCCCATGTAATATATTAGCATCATCAAATTAATAAAAATAAACCACAAATGACAAATAAATGAAAGAAAAGAGAATAAAAACAGACTACATCTCAAAAAATGCCATAATTACAAGATTAAAAGATTATTTGAATAAGGCAAATGCTTTGGTTAACTATTACTGGTGTACAGTACATACAGTTGAAGTCACAATTATTAGCCCAATTTTCCCCAATTTCTGTTTAAGGAGAGACATTTTTTCAGCAAATTTCTAAACATAATAGTTGTAATAACTAATTTCTAATAACTGATTTACTTTATCTTTACCATGATGACAGTAAATAATATTTGACTAGACATTTTTCAAGACACTTTTGTTAGACCTTAAGTGACATTTAAAGACTTAACTGGGTTAATCAGGTTAACTAGGCAGGTTAGAGTAATTAGGCAAGTTATTGTAACGATGGTTTGTTCTGTAGACTATCGAAAAAATATATAGCTTAAAGGGGCTAATAATTTTGACCTTAAAATGGCTTTAAAAAACGTAAAATAAAAAACAAATTTTATTCTGGTAAAAATAAAACAAATAAAACAAATAAAACTTTGTCCAGAAGAAAAAATATTATCAGACATACTGTGAAAATTTCTTTGCTCTGTTAAACAGCATTTGGGAAATATTTAAAATAGAGGGGCTAATAATTCTGATTTCAACTATATTTTGCAGCCAGTTTAGACCAGTCATTTCATCCTCTCCAAATATATAGTAAAGTTTTTCTGAGTCGTTTTAAAAAGAATAATTAAATGTTGCTCTTGCTCTTACAACTATGCGCCAGCTGTGAACCCAAGCGGTTTTAATAAAAAGGTAAAGCAAAAATGCATCCAAGCTTTAGAAAGCGAAAGCAAAAGTTGAATTTCAGACCATTTACGAGATTTAGACAGATTTTATTAAGTCCTAAAAAAGGCTCTGTGGGTCTGCAGAGCAAGTAAGACTGTCTGTGGGAGTGTTGACCTGTCTCGTCCACACAGAACAAAACGGGTAAAAGAGAGATTTTTCTCTACTTAGGTTAATCGATCGTGGACGTTTGGTTATATTGGGCGGATACAAAAAAAAAAAATAATAATAATGTAAAGGATGTTAGGTTGCTCCGCCGTTAACATACCTGGGTGGCCCACCCAAGTAGTCTATGTGTTAGAAGCATGATGTGTGTATATGTGCATGTATATGTGTGTGTGTGTGTGTGTGTGTGTGTGTGTGTGTGTGTGTGTGTGTGTGTGCGCGCGCGCATGCATGTGAGACGATTGTGAGGGGTTATACAAAAACCTAGTTGTTACGATGATGATTTTTGCAGTTCAACATTACCTGCAATGTTATATTTAACTATGCAGAGACAAAATAAATAACAATTAAAAAAAATGTATTTAATAAAACACAACAACAACAACTATATTTAAAGTCTGAGTGAACTGGAAGATTACGAGACTTTTATTTCAGGATGTTGATGTACTTCCAACTGAAATGGTATATTGGGTAGGGGCGGGGCTTTGTTTACGCATAATTCTCTCACAGCAAACTAGCAGTAAAAAGAGCGTGGTTAACAATATTGTACCTTAAGCCATCAAACTGAAGTCAACAGTGAAGGAACAGCACTCCACATGCAGAAACTAATGCTCAGTCAGACTTTGATTGAAGATTACCAAAGCAATATATATAATATATATGTATTTTTTTTTACATAAAACAGCCAGAATTCAAACGTATGTGGGTTAATAAACTTTTGCCTGAAATGAGCATCTACTTTAGGAAAACAGCTTCCACTGTGGTTTCATCACCTCACTCTCCTTTTGTTAGAGCTCGGAAATGCCTGAAGTTAAGAATGAAAATACTGGCATGTCCCTGCAGCTCAGAGAGAGAGACAGAGAGAGAGAGAAAGAGATTTCTACAGCTCATCTGAACATAGCCAGTGAGACTGATTTCATCCACACATAAGACTGTTGTTAAGGAAAGACACTGTTGTTATGGAAAGACACTGCAGGTGAATAGGGTATAAGGTTATATATAGGGTATAGGGTTGGGTTACTTTTACTTTTAAAAAGTAATGGATTGCAAATTACTGATTACTATTGAAAAAAAAGTAATCTGATTACATTACTAATAACTTAATATCAAAATACCAAATAAACTGCAGCTTTTTCAGTATTTTAATTTTGACTCGGAAACATTACAATGGGTTGATCACAGCAGCTTGACATATTCAAAATGCTTAAATAGTTCAACCAAAACTTAAAAATTCTCTCATCATTCACTATCCAAACTGGGTACTTGTAACCACTGACATCCATAGTATGAAAAAGCACTGCAGTGTTTGGATGTTCTGTGTTTGTCTGAGATAATTAGTCTACTTAAATGTGTATATTTCAAAGTATAAAGCTGATAGTTCCTGTCATGTGACTTGCGGTTTTCAACTGAGTGAGCCTGGGAAATGCGAGCGTGCGCAATATTTGAGTATTGTCGTAGAATGCTTTCTGTTCAAGTGCTGAACAAGTTGTTCAAATATTTTTGTTTTAACGTTTAACAAAATCAAAGTAATGTCTGTACTTCCACTTGAAAAAGCAACAACTCTCGACAGCAACCATTTCAGCTCATGTTATCCAACAATTTAAAAGTGAATGCCCATTAACTGACATTGCAGCAGAAAACGTGATTTTAAAAGAAGCATTTTTTTTCTTCCAAAAACTGTAATTTTAACGAAAGTAATGCAATTACATTGAGTTTAGTAACTGTAATAAAATTACACAAATTTAAAATGTGATTCGTTGTTACTGCGCTCCTTACAAATCTAATTGGAATAGAGTAGCACGTTACTATGAAACGCATTACACCCAACTCTGGTTATCACTATACTTACTTGGTTGATTTGTTAAATTAGGAATTGTAAATGTTTTTTGTATTATTCAAAATGAGACAATTTTTCATTAAACATTAACTAATGTGCATAAATATATAGCAATAAAAAATGAACATCAGAAAAAGCAATGGTCAAAAGTTACAGCTTTTTATATTAAAAGAGATTTTACAAATCCTATTTATCAGAAAAATTCAGCAAAAAATTTATTTCCAAACAGTTTTTTTTTTTTTTTGTAAAATAAAACTGAAGTGCTGCTGAAGTGGAGCTATATTCCTCCTCGTATGTAAAAAAAAAAAAGTCTTTAAAATGCCATTTAATTGAAATCTACAGGCACAAATTGATAAAAAGAGAAAAAACAAACACTTGACAGTGTGCTTTTGGATATTTTTCTGTCTACGAGACAGAAAAGCAAAAAGCACAAAATTTCAAAATCAACAGGTGCATGTTTTTGGCTGCAGTGTCTCGCTTTAACCTAAAGAACATAAACACCCACCTCATGTTTCACCACAAAACCACGAGGCAGGCATTGGGAAACACCGAACCCAATGTCTCCATTTCTGACAACACATAAAAATAAATGTGTCATGTATGTGCCTTACGAATGATGTCACGTGTAACATGAGATTCTCTTTAAGTTTGTGTGTTCACATTTACACGAAAACAAGAAATCTACACAAGCAAACGTCAGGGGCAGACTTTGAAAAATGCTTGCTGGGAGCTCCATCAGATGCAAGTCAACAGCAGGTTGAAGCCATCAATCTAACCTGCGGCATGCGAGAGGTGCTGGCACACTGACACTAGAAATCTCACTGCATTTTGCTTTCATTTCAGTTCAGATGTCACTGACACTTCGGCACATTGTGCATGTCAGCGAGACTGTAAACAAGGCTGCTACATACATACAAATGATAAAAAAAATAAAAATAATAATAATAATGCCATTGTCAAACAGACAGAATATAAACATCTAAATATTTTTTTATTATAATTAGTATTAGTAGTAGTAGTAATTATAGTAGTATATGCTGAATTAAACATCATATAAATATTGTTATTAAATATTATTATTATTAAATATCAAATTAAATATGCTTTATGCTTTCTAAAAGTACAGAAAACCATTTATAGAATAGAATAAATAGTTCAAATATTTTTTAAAGTCACAAATAATAAAATATTATAGAATTTTTCAAATTTATTTGTTAAAAACTAATTGTACAAAAGGCCAATACACAAATATATTTTAAAACCACCAACACAACAATTCTAAGATAAGATACATTAAGAAAACTAACAATTACTTAACGATAATCATAAAATGATTAAATAACGAATCATAAAAAAATATTATTACTATTATTATTATTATAAACACATTAAATATTTATTTATTTACATATATTTATATTTATTATTACTAGGTTTATTATAACCATTATTAGTGGTAATAATACAATTGTAACTGCTATTCTAAATGTAAATACTAAAAAGGGGAACAACAATTAATTGTGGTATGGATGCTGTAATGTTTAAATAATTTCCTGTTAAAAACATGTAAAAAGTCATATGACCATCAAAAAGAACGCAGCATCTCATTTCTCACTGGATGCGTTCTATGTTTTCACGGTTTTCGTAGGTCATTCTTCCAAGGTAACCTGGCAAGACCACTCTTTACGAGAATGCAAGTCCTCTATCTACATTCTTGAAATTAAGAAAAAGCCATTGTTTTTTCTATTTTATTTGTATTGTAATTTACTAATGTTAAAATATAAAATTACAACTAAATTAATTCATAAAATAACCAATAATAACAAAATTATGAGAATCTATAAATGGCGGGCAATGAGAAGATCCAACACAACCTCTGTGTCCCTCACCGCAACCACAGTCAGTCTTTGCCACTCATAAGTCAGGAAAGCAGTGTTGCCTCAGGAATGTGATCGTCACCATTGGCCGTGTTGCTATCATGACCTTATTGTCATTCCTCTCTGCTTTCCTATTAAGTGCACTGCTCCCAGTCATTTTCGATGAGTCAAGCTGCCTGACTGACGCACTCCAATTAAAGCGGGTCCAGCAGAGCCCTTTAACTCCAGCACACGCTGTACTTCAGGCACACACACACACACCGACAGGCTTTTTTAGCCAATGACAGAGGGGTGACGGTGATGACATCGAGATGGCCTGCACTAAGAAGACAGAAATATCTTCCTCTGACAGACATGGATACATGGCAGTGCGCGTGCAGCTGTCTAAATGTTGCCTCTTTTTGTCTCCGGCTCGCTATCTTTCTCTCTTGATCCCGCGCTAGCTCTCACTCAATCAACTCAAGCGCACTGAATTTTTGTCTGAAGCGAAGGGTCAGCATTTGTTTCTGAGGCCAATCGTTGGACATGAGCATTTGGCTCTATTCACAGTTATACTACTACTTTTATACATATTTCATGCATCTGAAATATAGGTGAGGGACCTGTTTAATGTATTAATCATGCTTTAATAGTATAATTATTATTGTTTAATGATATTTAAGATCCTTATTACACTTTTAGTTTTATTACTGTAACTTTTATTGTTAGTAGCAGTGAGCTGAGTATTGGTTGAAATATTGTATACAAATTTACTGATAAAAAAATTATTTCACAATTAGCTTTTAAAACTACCACCACCACCAATAATAATAATAATAATTGTATTATTATTATCATTATTATTATCATTATTATTATCATTATTATTATTATTATTATTATTATTATTATTTTAAATATAGGATATCCATTGTGATTTTTTCATACAATATTCTAATGACTTATTTATATTTTATTTCGTGATACTACATTTTAATTGTACTACTGTAACTTCTGTAATTTCTAATAAGTGAATTATTGTATACAAATTTACACAAAACATTTCACAAATATATTTTAAAACAATTACCACAACTAAAAATAATAATAATATTAATAATAATAATAATAATAATAATAATATTAATAATAATAATAATAATTATTATTATTATTATTACTATTACTATTATTGTTGTTGTTGTTTAAAAACACATTATAAAATACCTATTGTGATTTTTTTCATATACAACATTCTAATATTTTATTACAATTTTATTTTGTAATATTACAGTTTTAAATGTACTACTGTAACTTTGAATAGGTGAATTATTGCATACAAATTTACACAAACATTTCACAGATATATTTTAAAACTACCACAACTAAAAATACTAATAAAATGAAAACAAATGATATCAGTATTATTATAATTATAATAAAAGTAATAATAATAATAATAATAATAATAATAATTATTATTATTATTATTATTATTAGTATTATTAATATTATTATTATTATTATTATTATTATTATTAGTATTATTATTGATGTTGTGGTTTAAAAGTACAAAATCCACTGTGATTTCTTTTCATTAACAATATTTACTAATTAACTAATATTTTATTAAGATCTTATTTTATAACCTTAGATTTTTCATTGTACTTCTATAACTTTTAATAGGTGAATGACATTTCACAAATAAAAATAATAATAACATTTAAAAAATTATATATATATATATATATATATATATATATATATATATATATATATACATATATATATATATATATTTTTTTTTATAATATATTATAAATATTGATTGTGCTATACTGTAAGTTCTATAACTTGTAGTAGATAAATTATTGAATACAAATGTATTTATAAAACATTTTACAAATATATTTTAAAACTACCACCAACAATAATAATTAATGATAAAATTTATTTTTATTATTATTATTAAAAATAATATTTATTAAAAGAAACAATATTATTAAACAACAACTATTGAATATTGTGTTTATCATTTAAGCATGATTGTCTATGACTATTATTATTATTACAACAACTATTCTACTGTGTATTTGTTTACTTTTACTAATATTATATAAAAAATTATAAGTAATAATGTGTGTTAGAATTAATCCTCATTGTTATTACTATTCATGCCCAACATAATTTTTTGCAATCTAACTGAAATTTAACAAATCAAAGACATTATTTTAAAGATTTAAAGATTATCTGTTTTATGCATGGTTGAACTTAGTCTCTATTAATCTGTTCTCTTCATAAATTAATGCATTTACTATTTTGTAGACAGCTCCTAATTACAAAAATATGAATGAATGCAAATGTTTTAAAAAAAACAAGCTGTCTAAATGTAGTGTCTTTTTGTCTCCTGCTTGCTATCTTTACCTCCTGATCCTGCGCTCGCTCTCATTCAATCAACTGAAGCACACTGACTTTTTGTCTGCATCTGAGGCGAAGGGTCAGCGTTTCAGAGGCCAACCTTTAGACACCAGCTTTTGAGATGGATGAGGTTGGGCGGGCGACTGGAGCCTGAACACAACCCTCAGACAAACCTCAGACATTCTCAATTAATCAGGTCACGGTGCGGGGAATAACTCACTCTCTGGTATCTGGGTCTGGACGCTACAACAATCACGCAACCATGCAGCTATTCGTCTCTCAAAACAGTTGAAACTGTGCTCGTGCATGTGTGAAATATCAGAGAACGTCAGCAGAGAGCTTGTGACATTTAACCTTTATAGCCAAATGTGTGGCAATGCTAAGCATTACAAAGTGGCTTTAAGAGTGCAACTGGTCAAATCGTCATACAAAAGTCATAACAAAACTTAAGACACAGTAAAAATGCAAAATAATAACAATTGTTATGCAAAAAAGTACTTTTTAAACAAGTACGACTAAGAACAAAGCACTGTGAAGTATAAATATATGATTAATGAAATAATAATATACCATTATAAAGGGCAACACGATGGCGCAATAGGTAGTGCTGTCGCCTCACAGCAAGAAGGTCGCTGGTTCGAGCCTCGGCTAGGTCAGTTGGCGTTTCTGTGTGTTTGCATGTTCTCCCTGCGTTTGCATGGGTTTTCTCCAGGTGCTCTGGTTTCCCCCACAGTCCAAATACATGGGGTACAAGTGAACTGGATAGGCTAAATTGTCCATATTGTATGAGTGTGAATGAGTGTGCATGCATGTATGTTTCCCAGAGATGGGTTGCAGCTGGAAGGGCCTCCGCTGCGTAAAACATATGCTGGATAAGTTGGTGGTTCATTCCGCTATGGTGACCCAAGAGTAATAAAGGGATTAAGCCGAAAAGAAAATGAATTAATGAATAACATTATAAATAATAAATATAAATAACAAATGAAACAATATTTGTAAATATTATATATAGTTTTTTAATTAATCAAGTATTTTAGATCATTTTAAATTATTATTGTAATTATTGTTATTATTATTATTATTATTATTATTATTATTATTATTATTATTATTATATTATTATTATTATTATTATTATTATACACATAAAATGTTTTGTTGTATTTACATATGTTGTATTTTGTTGTATTTACATATATTTATATTAAATGGTTACAAGGTTTTTTATAACTATTATTAGTAGTATTAATACAATTGTAATAAATTATTTTAAATTTAATAAGAAAATAATAATAATAATAATAATAATAATAATTCCTTATTTATTTATAAAGCACTTTTCTTGACAGTCAAAGCGTTTTACACATTGGGAGAGTGTCTTTATCCACCACCAGTGTGCAGCATCCACCTGGATGATGAGATGGCAGCCATATTGCACCAGACAGCTCACCACACACCAGCTGATTGGTAAAGAGAAGAAAGAGTAATAAAGCCAATTATCATATGGGGATGATTAGGAGGCAATGATGGACAGAGGTCAGTGGGCAAATTTGGCCAGATTGACGAGGTTAAACCCCTACTCTTTTTCTAAGAACATCCCAGGATTTTTAATGACCACAGAAAATTAGGGCCGCTGTTTGTCTTATCTGAAAGATGGCGCTCACTGAGCAGTATAGAGTCACATCAATATACTGGGGCATTAGGCTGTATAGAAGTGTCTTGGTACCTAGTAAACTATTATGTACTGTCCTCATGGCAAAGATAAATTAGTTATTAGGGATAAGTTATTAAAACTACTATGTTTAGAAAAGTGTTGAAAAATCTTCTTTCTGTTAAACAGAAATTGGGGGGAGGGGGGGCTAATAATTCTGACTTCAAATGTATATTAGTGCTGCACAATAAATCATATCAAAATTGTGATGCAAAGTGCTTATATGATGACAATATGCTTGCGTTTTATTAAATAAGCATAAATAAAAATCACAATATGAAATTTTTCCAAATCATTCATTAATTTATTCATTTATTTATAAATTATACACAATTATGCAATGCTAAACTGACAGTAAGCTAACACTGATGTAACTCATCTATACTTGATGAAATACATAGTTCACAGTGCATTTCGCTCTTAGTACAACTTATTAAAGAAATGCATGATAATTAAAAAGGAAAAAGAATCATCAAGCGACGTACTTGAATAAATATCTTACTTCAATTCAGTTCTCAAACTTCTTAATTTCAGTGAAGCTACACACTGTAATCAGAAGTTTAATAGTCAGTTAGCGAAACCGTTTGCTAATTAAACACATATTTCCTCTCTCTCTGTCTCTGTCTCTCTCTCTCCCTCTCTCTTTGTGTGTGCTTCATTAACACAAGAGTGCAGGTCCTAAAGCCGTCTGGATGTTTTCAAAGCTCTCCTCCTCTGAAAGCCTACAGGAGGCCCTGCTGGAGAATGAATCCGTTTCATTCATTCAGATTCTGAATACTCACCTGGTTTAAAATGCTTACCACATTCCTCCTTCCTTGTAGACATTCAGAAACATCCTTACAGATACTATAAAACTTCTCTGTCATTACGGCTTCTTAATTGCTTTGTTGTGGTGTTTTTGAAAAAGCAAACATCTGCAGGACCTTCTGGTAGGGTTGGGTTTAGATTCAGACGTAACGATTCTTGATTCGATTTAGTGAAAATAGATTTAATACAAATGTTAGTTATGTTTTTAAAGATGACCAGTAAGCACTTTATATCAGGTTCCATGAAATACACAGAAGCCATGAAATATAATGAAGAATAGCAAAGGTTTTTCCCTAAATCAGAGTCTGGGAATACAAAATATAGGGGAAAAAATTGAATTGTAGCTTTAGTTAATTTATCACTTACATACAATAGGCTGAAGACGGTATCAAATTTTGTTGTTGCGATTAATTACTGAAGCTTTTTATCACGGTATATAGTGTTATCACATTATTGACCTAAAATGCAAACAATAGTTACTTTATCAGGCATAATAACAAGACAAACTGTGTATGGATTAGTTGTGTGTGTATAGATATATACACAATTGTTTAGAGTAAACAAATGCTTTAACAATATTAAATTGAAAAAAGATTATAAATTACAATGGGTTACACTTTATTGTAAAGTCTAATTAGTAAACGTTAGTTAAAATCAACAGTAAAACCCCAGATTTATTACAGTTACTAATTTATTAGTTTTAAATTACTACTGATTTGAATTAGTTTCTAACTACAGTTCAGAATCAGAATCAGTTTTATTGCCAAGTGTGCTTCTCACACACACACACAAGGAATTTGTTTTGGATACAGAAGCTTCCAGTGTATATTAAGTGACAACACAAAATAAATATGAAAAAAAAAGATAAACATTAAACAGAGATGCAGTTGGTCAAGAAATCTGGATGGTGAGTTGTATGTACAGATTTATACATATACAGGTTATAAGGTGCTGTGTACACATGCGAATGGACAAAGTATTGCATTGTATATTGATATAAGGTGCTGTGAGTACAAGTGCGTATGAGAAAGTATTGCACATATTTATTGCACAGTTGGGGGATATTTAACTGTTCATGAGGTAGATGGCCTAAGGAAAGAAACTTTTCCTTTGTCTGGCTGTATTTGTGCTTGGTGCTCTGAAGTGCTGACCAGACGGTAACAGTTCGAACAGGTAGTGTGCTGGATGCGAGGCGTCTAGAGTGATTTTAGCCCTTTTACTCACTCTGGAAGAGTACAGTTCTATTGAAACTTTATTGCAATCTTATCGTAACAATACGCCATTTATATATAGACTATTTCAATGCGGTGATGCCACTGGACCATAAACATATCCTGCTTGTTGTCAAACTATTTTAATAGCTGTAACAAGAGGCAATACAATCATATCCCAACGTTAAAGCAGATGTCATAACGTTATTTATCAATATGTGGGCCTTTCAGGATTCTCGGGAGCTACGGAAATTAAAAATGTAAAACAGGAAATGCATTATTGTTTGCATCCCTCAAAATCACCTATAAATAGTCGCAGAATTTTCTATCAATATTTTAGCATGTAGTATGCCAGTCGCCAGACCAACATGTAAAAATGTTCATGTTTGAACTAATTTGTTTATGAATACCACTTGTATATGATAAAAAAGCACACTGAGAAATTAAATATATTATTATTCACTGTGTTTTAAAAAGAATATGACATCAATATTTTGCATGCCCATTACCAACATACTGTATATTGAATATTGCCATATGTTCATTATAAAGTTGAAGTGAAAATTATTAGCATTTCTTTTAAATTTAGATTTTTATTTATTTTTTATTTTATGTTTCTGTTTAATTGAGAGGAAAGTTTTTTCAACATTTCTAAACATACTACTGCCATTTTAATAACTAACCATTTTAATAACTAATTTCTAATAATTGATTTCTTTTATGTTTCGCCATGGTGACAGTAAATAATATTTTACTAGATATTTTTCAAGATATTAGTATTCAGCTAAAAGTGCAATTTAAAAACGTATGTAGGCTAAATAGGTTAACTAAGCAAGTTAAGTTAATTAAGCAAGTCATTGTATAACAGGTTTGTTCTGTAGTGAATGGGGGGGGGGTGATATTGCTTAAGCGGGTTAATAATATTGATATAAACTGTTTGTCATATAAACTAAAAGAAGCTTTTTTTCTAGCTAAAATTAAGCCAATGAGACTTTCTCCAGAAGAAAAAAATGTTATTGTAAATACTGTTAAAAATATTTTGCTCTGATAAACAGAATAATAAAAAGAATAACAATTGCACAGGAGGGCTCATCATTTTGCCCTCAACTATATGTATAAAATATACACTTACAATAACCTTTTTTCAGCCCCACATTATCAGGGTCTTGATAATTGTGTGCAAAGGTGGCACCATGACCCAACCTTGGGAGTCTTGAAAATGGGGAAAACCAAGAAACCCGAACATCTGTCTTTCTTTATGGAGTCTATAAAGAGCGCAGAGTTGGAAGGGGAGAATGAAAATATACGATTGGAGGAGTATGTGCATGCTGAATGTAATGCGTCGGGATGAGTGCTGTCAGATACAAGCGAAATGGAGGTTTGTCAAATGAGAGTATCCAATCTGGTGCTCGGCGGCTGCTATGGATCACACATAAAAACTGGAAGTGCAATAAATACACATTTTAATGTTGGTCTGGGCAGAATCATAATGGGCTCAGATTTTCTATCCAACAGACTGTATCCGTAAATCAACTCCAGATAGTTCTGCCAAGTGAGCAACACCAACATTGTGAACGCCCTAAATCAGCAGCAAATAAATGAGAGAAATTCATATAATCATTGCAGCTGGATGAACGCTATGTTCTGAATCTGATAG
Organism: Danio rerio; assembly: GCF_052040795.2. Lineage (NCBI taxonomy): Eukaryota > Metazoa > Chordata > Actinopteri > Cypriniformes > Danionidae > Danio > Danio rerio. The sequence continues at coordinate 32,950,658 of NC_141033.1, read as the reverse complement.
ACTCGAGGCTTTGTTTGATTCCAGCCTCCACCCCAATCGTTCTTAAGCTTTTCCAGTACAACTAGAAAGCCACCGGCTAAAAGTCTAACATTAAGGAACCAGATGACTTTATAAGAATTTAAATGATAATATAAGAATATAATAAAAAAAACTGAACTGATAGATTTGATTTGTAAATCTGTCATAGTGTTTATCATTTGAACAAACTGTACTGACATACAAATTAAATAATCACTGTTTTGAAAAATACACGAGGGCTGCACATTATATCGTTTCAGCATCGATAATTGCAATGTGCGCATCTGCAAAAGTCACATCGCAAGATACACAATGTAGAGTCTGAACTATGATTGATCAGAGGGGTATTACACAAAAGTGGAATCAAGAAAGCCAGGATAAGAGAAAAAGTGCAGCTCGAGTTTAATCAAGTCCTCCTGGCTTAGTCTGTTTGATGTTTGCTGATCCAGGATAAAAATGAGCAGATACGTCAAGCCTGATGTAGATAGCCAGGATAAGTGCACATTTGCGACATTTCTTAACAGACCACAGGACCAATCACAGAATCAATTATGCAAATATGGATAAAACCCGATGTGAGCCGATTAGGTAACGAGTTGAAAAACGCCTCTGTCACCCACCAACCAGGGAACTCCCATTACCTTCATTCAGAGAATTAACAGAAATCTATGAGGATGCATATTAACAAACAAAATGTGCATAACATATATTAACATAAATGTGATCAGTGGACATTCATGCTACTAATGAATTAATCTTGAAGATTATATGAAACATTTATTGCAGATCTATTTTATCTGTTTAGGTTATTTTACCAAGTTTTTTAATCTTCATCTATATGATCATTTATGTAATCGCTTTCATTCATAATTTTTCATCCTAATTGAGATTATTTAATCTATTATACGATGTTTCATCATCAACAAAAGAAATACAACAAATAACATAAAAAATACAACATTGACATTTTCTAGTTTGTAATTTGTATCTTTTGCAATATCTCATTCATTCATTCATTCATTCATTCATTCATTCATTCATTCATTCATTCATTCATTTTGTTTTTGGCTTAGTCCATTTATTAATCTGGAGTCGCCACAGTGGAATGAACCACTAACAAAGTGAACAAAGTCTATATAAATTTGAATGAATATATAACAGTTAAATAAAACGATTATGTTTAAATGCACCAAAATTATTGTCTATATTTCATGAGAAATATATAAAATAATAATTTTAAAAAAGGCTATACTCATTATTGCTGAGCACTGTACATGTATTTTTTCTAACCATTCATCTATTTTTTGTCTGTCGTCTATATCTCTCCATAGTTAAATGTGAAATATATATATATATATATATATATATATATATATATATATATATATATATATATATATATATATATATATATATATGATTGCTAATAAAATTAAATATGTTTATTTTTAAATCTAATAGTTGGAAAATATATGTAAATAGCCAAGGGCATGGAGTGACTGGAAAACACACTAATTCATCATAGCATTGAGAATGAAACTAACATAAAAATCACTAGGATTAATCTTAGCCTGGTTGTTAGCCTGCTCTGGATCAGGCTAGCCGCAAAGAATAAATCTCTTTACTAACTTAATTCAGCTCAACTCAATTTAACTTAATAAATTCAGCATTTATCCTGCTTTCATGAAACCGAGTCCAGGCTAAATTCAGCCAGTACAGCCTGGAATTTGTGAAGGAAAAATGTTCACCAAATGAGTCAGTAACAGCTTGTAATGATTATTTGATTTAAAAAAAAAATAAAACATTTTTTTTTTCAGCTCGTCATAGACTAACATTAATAAGACAAAGCCTTTATGAAACTAATGATTAACAGCGTCTATAATAATAAAAATGACGCTCCTATTATGCCAAGCAGATTCCTCTTATGCAGATGCACACCGATCTGCTTTTGAAAAGATATCTCATATATCTCAATCTCTGCAACGCTGCGCTCTCATGATAATATCTGGAGACATTCAGATAAGTAATTCACATATCCTGTGCAGATGAATAGTACGCAGGTTTGTAATTGTGTAAGCAATACAATGATTTGTTTTTGTTCACTCAGACCCCGAGGGCTGGCACTCTTCACACGGCACAGCCCGGGACTGCCAGGAACTACACAATTTGTGATATTATTCAAATGAGCACACTGTTTTCTTGTTTACTGACAGGAATGGGAGGGGGGGGACACAACTCAAGATTAAATCATTCAGAAACAATCAGCCTCTGCGCGCAAGTAGTATTTGAAATGTATTGCTCAAATTATTGAGAGCCATTAACGCATGTGTCCACTCTTGATGCACTCTATATTACACTCATTCATCATGGCTGCATGGCCTGGCAGGCTAACAGAAAACATCTTTTGTAATCATATAGCTTCCTGTCAAGGGCAACACACACACACGTCTGTGCCTTTAATGATTCAAATGTTAGATTTTACTGGTGAGTAAGTGACAAACAGGAAGTCCATGTCGCAATATTATGACATTATTTTACAGCTGCATGTGAAATGGTTAAAATAATCACACTATGCTCAAACCCTTAGTATGATCACGATGAGCATTTATATAAATGAGAAAGCAGCTGTCATGCATATAGTTAAATGTTAGTCTTTCCAAATAAACAGTAACCATGCTTCTGTTTAAGTGGTTTAAATTCAACCTTAATAATAATTTTAATTTTAAGCATGAATTTTCTTTTCAAGAAAAGTTTAATATAAATAAAATCAATTCATTTTAAATCATCTCATTCATTTATATTAAACTTTTCTTGAAGGCGCAGAAGCCCTTAGAGGGACTACAACTAATTTTAAAACTAAATTTAAAAAAAATCTAATTAAACATTTAAATTACAAAGTAAGCACTGGAATACAATTTTATAGATCAGATGCTCATACAATGATGCCAAAGATAGCATTCAAAATAAATCACCTTTAGAAAGCAATGTGATAGTGTAAATGAACATTTTTTTAAATAAACTGTTATGCACTAATAAAACATCCTTTTTCTATATCAAACGCCCCATGTAACTTGTACACATGGCCAGAAAAAATAAATAAACAAATCAATGTCAAAGTCTCTTCCTAACACGGTGCTTTATCGTGTGGTATGGTAGGCGATGAAGACATAAATGTCACCTCAACACAAAACGTCTTCAATCTTAATGAAAATGAAGTGGCGTCATCAAATAGCAAAATAACAAAAGTAATAATGGCTGTTTTCTGACAGGTTTTTAGTCACTCCTTCCACATGCCACTGGTCAGTTAAACTACCAGCCATATAAACCCACACTGCTGGAATTTTGTTGGAATTTGCAATGCAATGTCTATCAAAAACATTGCTATGCCATTAGTGCTATTAGTAGATGGTTACTTTTGGGAAATGTGTCACATTTTCAAACCGATTCTTTACAAGTAAACAACAACAAGTAAAGTTCTTATGAGTCATTAACATTCATTTACTGAATAAATGAAAACAGTAGTTTATCCAGAAGTGAAACAATGATGAGCCAAACATTATTCCTTCTTATGTTCTCACCCCACTCTTCATGGCATCTCTCATGTGGGAGATAGGCATACTAACAATAGGGCCGGTAAAAGATTCAGACGCTATGGTAACCTTGGAGAAAAATATCACGTTTTCACAGTAGCACGGTATTGTGATTACTGCTTTAAAAAAAGGTATTTTTCTTTCTGGGTAAAAAGTAAAAAGTTTTTTCCCCTTTGAAGACAATATATTTTATTTTGTAAAAGATTTTTAAAAATTGAGCAGTAAGCATGTCAGGCTAAATAAGTCAAATTATCCATTAACTTCTGCTGTTTTCATTAGTTTCAAAAACGCAGATTTATCGTACCATCTACCAAATAAAAATCTTTCACATACCTTAGGAACGATATTACAGATCATTTTGGTGGTAAAACTTTGACTTATCCAAACCGCGGTATACCTTGAAGCTGGTTATAGTTCCATGCCAACTATCAAGGCAAGAGCACATCCACCACTTCAATGAATCTTGAGGTCAGGTTTGCTCACACAGCCCCAACCAGCTAGCCCCATTACAGTGCCCTACCTTAAACCTCACTTCCATCTGGGTCACGGGTCCACTCGTTGTTTTTGTTGTGGGAGCAAAAGTGAGGACTGACTGGAGGAGAACCGGCTCGATCTGGCCAATGGCAGCAGGACTACAGACTCTGAGGTGCAAAAGGGCCAAACACCTGCAGCGTGCATTAGATTACTTCCAAATGGTTTACAGTAAGATTATGTATTAAATACATTTACAAATATGAAAACAAAGGTGGTTTTTGCTATAATTTTAGTTAGCTTCAGTTAGTTTTGTATGTACACAATACAGTTTCAGTTAGTTCTAGTTTTTTTTTAAATAATCGTTTTTTTTTTTTTTATTATTTCAGTTAATGACATTTTTTTTACATTTTAGTTTTCATTTTCTCGTTAGTTTTCGCTCCGCTTCTACCAACAGGTCTGTTACACTCACCACCCTACACAAAATTACCCTTCAGGTCACGACATCATTATAGCCCAAATAACAATGATGCTACAGATCACATTCACTGTCGACAGCCACTAGTGTCTCTCTTAAGGTCAGATTTACTCCAATCAGCTCCTACTAGCTAGCCACCATTACATTCACCACCTTGACCCTCCCTCCCATCCGGGCCACAGCAAAACCATAGCACCACTGACAAGAATGCTAAAAAAATCATAGTCTCCAAGTGCTAATCTTGAGGGCAAGTTTACACTCACAGCTTCCACTAGCAAGCCTCCATTACACTGAACCTTACTGTACCTCACTGATCCAGGTCATGGCACCACTGTAACCTCTCCAGGTTTACAGTCTCAACGCAAAGTAAGATTCAAACTAATGTTTTCTGCATTTGGAGATGGGTGCTAATAGGAATGATAAAGATCGCAGCCTCTACTCTCTGTCGCTACTGTGTCTGTTTAGGCCAGAGGGATGAGGTGTACTCACACAACTACTACTAGCTAGCGCCTGTTATTATCACCCCCTAAACTTAAAGACCCCATCTGGGTCACGACACGAGAATAACTCCACTTGAGGCTAAGAGAGTGAGGTTTACTTGCATAGCTCCTATTAGCTGACCGTTGTTACTCTTACTCACATAAACCCCACTTGCATTCAGGTCAAAACTCTGAAGTGAACCTTCCAGTTGTATTCTGCCCGCATCAAGCAGGATTTGAACCAGGGTCTTTGGCATGGGAGGCGGGTGTGCTTACAAGAACTAAATTTGTGAGCCTCCATTACATGCAACCTAACTGAACCTTGCTTATATGGGTCACGGCACCACTGTAAACCCCCCAGTTGTACTTTCTCCACGCCAAGTAAGATGCAAACTATTGTTTTCTGCATGGGAGATGGGTGCTAATATGGATGATAAAGACCGCAGCCTCTACTCTCAGTAGTTGCTGTGTCTATTTAGGCCAGAAGGATGTGGTGCTAGCCCTGGTTATTTTCAACCTTTAAACTTATATTCACCCCATCCGGGTCACGGCACCAGTATAACCCCACTTGAGGCTAAGGAGTGAGGTTTACTTGAACAGCTCCTATTGTCTGACCTTTGTAACACTTACTCACATAAACCCCACTCCCATTCAGGTCAAAACTCCAAAGTGAACCCTCCAGTTGTATTCTCCCCACTTCAAGCAGGATTTGAACCAAGGTCTTTGGCATGGGAGGCGGGTGTGCTAACCAGACACTAAATAAGTGAGTGAGAATTTTTGCACTAGCTGGCCTCTGTTACATGCGAAACACAAAAAGAGAAATGATTAATGTGTTAGCAGTGCTTCTCCACACACTCGCAATGTACAAAACCTAAAGCTCTCAAGTTCCAAAAAATACACAGAAACCATATTTTTCCCAGCGAGTTGTTTCTGAGTCTCTAAAATCAATAGGTTACAAGACTACTGGCCCGCTCTAATGTATGCTAGAACCAAACAGTGTTCTTGACTATCAGCTTTGGCATGGTGTCAAACTGTGAGCCCTTTCAGGATGCTAGCTGTCATTGGCATAAACGCAACACAGATGCACAATCCTCAGCCTCTTCACCTCCAGAAGCACGATGAAGAACATCCTAGCATAAGCTTTCATTTCCCTTCCACACAAAAGACATACTTCCAGAGGAATCACCACATCTGTCCCGCATTGCACAGTCAGTGCTCTCAATGAATGCACTTTTGGCATCGGTAAAAGGGATATTTCAGCTTGTTTCAACACCTTCCATTCAAAGGGGTGTTGAACTTGATCTGTGCCAACAATGGGGGAAAAAAGTTAAGTAACTCTATGGCAAACCTCCATTAACAACAACAAAGTGCCAGTATATAGGCAATTCTTGGCAAAGCAGTGTTATTTGACTGAGAGTGAGGCTGAGGTATCGTGTTTCATAGTTTATTGTGATAAATTAATATTTGGTAGCTGTACGGTATATTATCCTACCAAACATACCAATAAACCCAACATTCAAATGTCAGGATGATTTCTGTGACTGTTCGCTCAGACAAATGAAAAATAACAATTAAAAATATAGCTGCAAGCAGCAATTATCGGGGTTCAAACATTTAGTTGCATAAGGTTATTTATCATTCAGGAAGCCTTTAGGTAGTCTTTTCAGCAATGAAATATCTAATTAGAATATTAGAGTTTCTAGGTTGAGTTAACAAACGTTTAATTACACAGTCCAAAAACTCAAAATCGCCCCCTAGTGGATGATTTCTTTTCAAAATGTTTCTTTCAAACTGTGTTTAATGGATGCTCAAATTGAATAGGCTAATGACTGCCATTTTTTATAGTATGTCATTCCACTTTGAGCAAATACACTGCATGCCAAACTTCAAGTTAATCCATCTAGTGGCTAAAATGGTAATTGAAACGTTGTATTGAGCTTCAACAGATATTGAAACACTGTGTTTTTGAGACCTTTTCTACTATTTTAGTGGCACCTATTGGCCGATCTGCACAAAATTTTCCATGTTTGTTTACATTCATATGCCACATGTGCTCATTAATTCCTCTGATGCTTTGAGTTTTTCTTATGGGTTTACAGGCATGTAGATTCATGTGGACACGGCCCTTTTGTAGAGGCGCCTGTTACAGCTATCCAAAGTGTAAAGTTCTAGACATTCTAACAACATTGGTTTTGTTGTGACTGATATACTGTCACACACACAGTCTAATGAATTGATTTAAAAAACCATTCCCTGAAAAGAACTCTCAAGGTCATTTTTATAGTCTGTGTTAACTTAATTAGTATGACGTTTTTAGTTTTTTTTAGTGGGGCTGTGTAAATTTAAGCTAAATGTTGTGACCAATTAGGATCATGATTTTTTTGTCCGAGATAAGGACTAGCAAAGGAAGGATTAAATTAATTACTGTAACTTATTAACAAGTTACAGTAAACTTCTAAAGTTAATGTTGAGTAAAAAAAAATCCTAAAAAACTATCACATTTTAGACAGCTATAAAACAGCAACACTACATTTTTATCAGTGCTGATAAATGCTTCAATCCTAATAGCATATTAAAATACGATTTCAAAAATTTCTGCCAAGTTACATTTTGAACTGTTTAAAAAGTAATATTCACACACAAAATAACTGCTGTGCTTGTAATACTCAGTTGGTGAGCTTCTCAGTCCAAAAAGTTAAGTTCAAAAATATTTTTTTAGCAGTAGTATACAATTATAGCTAACTGCTCTTTTTTTAATTATACCTTTACTGTAGTTTAAATACTTAAAGAGTAAATACCTCAAAAAGTACAGTTTTAGTGCACTCTTACTACTCGTCGAAGCTCTGCTATTATCAACAGAGAGCACAGTTATTCATAGAGGTAAAGACTACCTTCCGAAAAGAGATCGAAAAGAGAAACAGAATTGGGAGTCTTCTTAGTCTCAGATAGGTTTTCCTCCTGTAACTGCGCAGGCTAGATATCAAAGAGAAGTGAAATCCTGGGTGCTACAGGAGCTGGGGATGTTGCTGTTAATTCCTGTGGTGTGAGCTAATCCTGCAAGTGCTGACATCCTTTTTCTTTATCAAACGCACCATGTGGCTTGTACACATGCCCAGAGAAAACTTCACCGTCAAAGTCTCTTCTTACCATGGTGTTTAACATGTGGTATAGAGGGCAATGAAGACATAAATGTCATCTGAATGAAAAATGTCTTCAATCTTGATGAAAATCAAGTAGCATCATCAAATGGCAAAAGAATAAAAATAATAATGGCTATTTTCTGACAGGTTCAGTTCCTTCCTTTGCACTGGTCAGTTAAACCAAAGACTATAGATTACACAAGACATCTCACTCGTATAGTTTTGAATAGGGAAAAGTGTAAAAAAGTGTAAAAAGTGTAACAGTCAATATCGTTAATGAAGCCCCGCCTACTAGCACAGGAGCCAATCATTGATTGCTAAAGACTGACGTTTCTCTGGGAGAAAAGATCGGACTAGATGTATGCTTTTACGTCAATATTGTGGTGAACCAACACACTGGAATCTCAGTGAATTTTTGCTTTACAGATATAGGAAATATATTTAAATAAAGTTTAAAATGTGTACTTTTAAATAATCCCAGTGCACTTGAAAACAAAAGGTTGTTTTGGTTTTGTAATCTGTATGAAACAAATGCAAAATACAGTCAATTCTGTCAAATGCGCATCACATGACATCAACTACTCAAACGCCCACAAACTTGTAAACAAAGAGTCGCTGTCATTTCTGGAGGAGAGTCATCATCAAGAACAAATTGTAGATTACCTCAAAAGATCAGTGTGATCTGACGAAAGCATGTTTGTAAATGAAACTTATAAGACAGTTGTTGTTTAAACTTATTGATGATTCCAAATATGTAATACAACCGTAAGCTTGGCAAACAGTTTTGTAGAATTAGATGTTTTCCCATTCAGATGGCCACCAAGTGAAATGACTTGACTTAAAAGAACTTTGTTTAAACTACCAGCCCCATAAACTCACACTGTTGGAATTTTTGTGGTTTATAAAAATAAAATAAAAAACAATCTTTACATTAAATATGAATATTATATATTACATTATACACATTATATTCTAAAATGCATTACTTTTCAAACAAATTTTATCCCACCATGTCTGAGAAGCCACACAAGGTAAAGGCAAGTCACAATACTGATGAAAAATGAGGGAGAAGAACCAAGTCAACCTCATACAGAGCAATGCTGCCTTCGCTACGGCTGGGGACACTCGAATTTGGACGTCAAGATTAAAAGGAGAAGAAAAAAAGAGAAGAAAATGGAGAGAGAAGACTGAATATAAAAGATGAACAGGTCATGGCTATAAAAGAAGAGAATAGAGAAGAGATTATGATTTTAAAAAAGGCAATAAATATATTTTTTCCTGTCTGCAGTAAAATGAAATCATAATTAACATATTTACAACAATAAACAATGAATGCTATGCAATCAGCTAATGGATTTTTCCAAATACAGTGACAAAAATGTAATCCATCAAAGCCAACTAACAATTTACAGTTAAAAAAAAAAAAAGATTTTTATTAGTTATATATTTGGCTATTATACTGGGAAGCAAGATAAACATGCAGGTTAATAAGATTGTTTACAGTTAAATGGACAAGAAACAGAAATGAAATGCAGAAGAACCGAAAACAAAAGAGACAAAAGTGAACAAGAGACCCCTTTTCAGGAAGTATCACCCCTCCTTTGCTTTAATGAGGTTAACTGTAAGAACATGTGCAGGATGCAGTCTCCCTTTATGCACAACAATGTAAAAGGTCGCCTGCCATCACATCAAGGAAGCCTCTAGTTCTGTACAAAGCAAGTGTAAAATTACAATTGCGCCTTAATGAACGGCATATTTCATTACATACATGCTAATTAAGAGCATTCAGATACAACTCTAGCTGTGATAAGCATCTGCTTTTGTACACTGACAGATTGTTCGATCCTTGTGCTACATATTGCTTTTGTTCTAAAGGAGAGGGGGAAAACAAACAGAAGAGCGTCTGCGGATTGAAAAAGCGTGGTTCTGGTTCTGCCGGAGAGGGGCCTCTCACCGCAGTGTCAGTGTTCCAGGTGGATAGTGGGAGGAAAGGCTGGTGTTCTGGCTTTTGTAACGGGCACCGTCTCCACAGGCTGACGTGAGCGCGCTAATCGCTTTAGCTGATCCCGCTCAACTGTGTGTGAGGCAGATGTTTGTCAGGCCACAGCACTGCTCAGCATTCACACTGCACTAAGCGAGATTAACTGCCACCTTTATTTATTTATTTATTTCCCTCCTTGCCCCCAATTCTTAATCTCTGACTAAAAAGTGGGTGGGGTATATTAAAGAGGACATAATATGGCCTTTTCATAAGAAGTAAAACAAATCTCCAGTCTTCCAGGAATGTGTCTTTGAAGTTTCAGCTTTAAAAAACCCTATAGGTAATTTGTTATAGCTTGTTAAATTTGCATGTATTTGGGTTTGAGATAAAACACACTGATTTAATGCATGTCCCTTTAATGCAAATGAGCTACTATTTTCCAGGTGTAAAGACAATGCTGATACACACTACTCTGACACTCCAGAAACAACAATTGAATCTCATGCAGCCAAAGTATCAGAAACGACCAGTAGTGTAAAGCAGCATTAGGCCTGGGACACACCAAGGCGATGCCAATCAACTAGCATCATCGATACCCAACTGTGTTGTCGCCTCATGTTGGGAATGTGTCTGGACCAAAAAGCTGCATGTGAACACACCAAACAGAAGAAAGCCGACCGAATAGAGTGTTTTCTCAATCCGTAAAGGAAAACCAAACTTCCAGCATAAACAAAGCAGCATTCGATACCATTATCACAGTGATAGGGTATATGCATAAGTATGCGGAAAGACTTTTAATTTGTCAGTTAACTTTAACAATCGCTTCCGGTGAACTGTGTGCCGTTACAAAATTGGCCCATTTAAGGTCTTTTTTCTTTAAAAATCAGTGATCTCCACTGCCAGAGTGATAGACGATACAAATTGGGTATCAGAATGTATAGGCACTGCATTAAATTCCATTTTTCCTTGTCATGTCTATTTTACCCCCATATATTTAATGGTGCTTCTGCGCTAGCCTGCTAATTCTGACAGGCGCATGTGTGTAAACAGCTTTTCATCTCGTTTTACGCTTAAACAACTAAATGAATGCTGAAGTCTATTTAACTGATTATATTTGAATTACCTTACAACATCGATGCTGCAAAAGGAACCGTATAAAAAGGAAAAAAGTCACATCAATCATTAACCAGAAGTTTATCAGTATGGGAAGAAACACCAGCTCAGCGTACGCTCTATTGTCACTCACCACTGAGGGATTCGCTCGTCCAAATATGTCTGATTATCTAATAATCCATATTGTTTGCGAAAAATGTGAAAAATGTAGCACATGTAGCTATTGTGATCCTTCTTGATTTGAATCGTTCACTTTCTACATCACTTCACTATGTCATACTCGTGCTCTGGTTAATTTCTGAAAAACCAGAGCACTCTCTTCATGTGACAGACTGATGCCAATTCTACATGCTGAATCAGGCCAATGTGATCCGATGTTAACCCAACGAGATGCAACGTGTGGGACATACCAAACCAACTATCCAATGGCCAACCATTGGCTTGGTGTGTCCCGGCCCTTATATGTTCAACCAAAGGCAATGATGGACAGTGAGAGGTTACAACTTTCAGATTGAACCAGTATGTTTCTGAATGGTTAGTAACTACATTTATGCAGTTGGAGATCCACTGATTAAACTATTGGACTAGCATGTTGCTGCACTTCTCCAGTATGTGGTCTTTACAAAAAAATATTTTAATATTAAAAAAAAAAGAATATAATTATCTTTACAGAAAACATAAAATGTCTGACAATAAATGTGTTTATACAGTTCACAGACGTTGAGTGTTTTTGGGATTATTCTGAGAAAGCTTTGGTCACTAGGGGAGAGAAATCTGAAAGCATTGTTTTCACGTTTGCAGAAAAAGGCTTATTAAAACAAAGTTACTGAGTTCTCCTTTTTTACATTTTCTGGGTTGGCAGATGCACCAGGGACACAATTATAGCACTTAAACATGTCAGAAATCTGAGTTTCCTGATACCCTCTTTAAATAATTGTGCAAGGCAAGACAGTGAAACTTTCAGAGAAATCTGTTTCCCTCCATGAATTTCTGAGAGCGACATTGAGAAGAAGAGCCAAACACGCAAGAAGACAAATGTTTACGAAACTGCGACAAGGCCGCTCCATCATATCGATGCATAACTCTCTGAGGTCGTTGAAATATTTTCCTGGTGTGAGCCAAAAAAACAAGAAACATTTGAAGTGAGAAACCCAAGCCCTTGTCATTTGATCCATTTCCCCTCTCTTTCTTCTCTGTTGTTCCATTATGCAGGTGCTGGAGGCCTGAGGGTACGAGGCATCCGCAGGACGGGGCCGTGTGCAGATGCAGCTACCCTGCGCATAAACACTACCAGACGTCCATCCAGCCTAGCTCTGCACTGACTATATTACACACAGGCTTCCAATTTGGCCAAATCAAGCCAGCATGTTTCCCTCATGCTCTCATGAAAAGGCATAATCACACAGGATATGTAAACATCTCACAGCTTATGGCAGAGAATGAGAATGACCCACTGCCAATACAGAGGACGATGTGCAAAGGTCAAATATTATCCAGATGTTACGCACTTTGTTCTAAGCTGCTTGAAATGTTGTTACCGTTTGCTGATTTGACATGCGTTTTGAGACAAAGGGGGTTATTTACATACGCTCATGGACACCATATGAAATCTCCTTATCAACATTTTTGCGTCAATACGAGGGGGTATACTAGGGGTCAAACGAGATTTAGTTTTAATGCTCAAAGCTAATATCAAGAATGACGTACAAAGATTGCTCAAATCATCACATAGTGCATCACAAATGACAAATAAATAGATACTGTGCATGAACTTGAACCATTACATCACTATTTCATCTAATTTTTCTATGTATTTGTTAGGATAACAGTGCCCCAATTCACAAGCAAACAAATGCAAAATAAAACGATGATGCAGTAAATAAACATTATAAAAATTATATAAACAAATAAATATACTTAAGGGCGAGTTACAAAAATATAACACGTATTACAAAAGTACTAACCTCATTTCATATTCATAGTTGTTTTTAAAATTAAAGGCTCTAAAATAAACAAAAACATTTTATATAATATACAGTACCTAACAAAAGTCTTGTCACCTATCCAAGTTTAAGAGACAACAACTAATAACTTGACTTCTAATTGGTCATTTAGTATCAGAAGTGGTGCAGTGGAAAACAATTAATATCGAGTATTACTCCCATGAGCTTGAACGACTGCATCCATACATCTCTGCAGTGACTCAAATAACTTATTAATAAAGTCATCTGGAAGGGCACAGAAACCTTTTTTGCGGGACTCCCAGAGTTCACCAAGACACTCAGTATTCATCTACAATGCATCCTCCAACTTAACCCAGACATGCTCAATAATGTTCATTTGCCCTTTCCTGTGTTTTTTAATGGGCAGCACAAATGTCTTAATACCTCAAGATGTTGATGTTGTCATCCACTCTGCAGATCTCTCGCACGTCCACATACCGAATGTAACCCAAACCATGATTTTTCCTTCACCAAACTTGACTGATTTCTATGAGAATCTTGGGTCCATGCGGGTTCCAATAGGTCTACTGCAGTATTTGTAATGATTGGGATGCAGTTCAACAGATGATTCATAGGTAAAATCTACCTTCTGCCACATTTCCAAATGATATTTGTTGCTTTTAAAACTAGGATTGGCGACAAGACTTTTGTCAGGTAGTGTATATCACTTATAACTAAATAATTATATTTTTCTTTTCTTTTATATTATTCAAACAGGCATATCAGCTTTTAAAATGTGATGAACTGTCAAAGCAGAAAAAATATAATAAATAAATAAAGCACATTTATTAATTACACATATAATAAAAGGCTATGTTTGGGCCTTACTGAAGAGTTTGTTAGTATGATATAGAACATTAAAAGGCACATGACTGACGTTTTTTTAAAAAGCAACATATCAGATTTTAAAGCATGCCGACCTGTGTGTTCTGGAGGTGGGGTGAAACGTCAGCAGCCCCCCCTCCCCCTCCCCTCCCTGCATATAGTCCGTGGGGAAGGTCCCTCCGCGAGCTCCAGTCTACACTAGGGTCCACCGCACCTGCGAACAAAGAAAAAGACACGTTACACCTTCAGCTTGAAATTAGAGTATCCTCCCAGGGCCGTTCTCCAAACAGAGTAATTCACTTCACACGCACACCCCTGACGATCTGACATTTCCCGCTCTACTGATGTGTCCCACACAGGTCTGGTAAGGCATGTTTTGTTTGTGTTGCGCAGGGGAGTTTTCAGCAAGAGTGACATCTAAACGCAGCCACCCTGGGGTGTCTGGGAGTAGAGTCCTGCTATAAACTGCGTCCTTCTGAAAGGTTACCACAGAGACGCTTTGTCGCTCCTAATCCAAAATTCATTACATATAACAGTTACCATGCTTTAATACGATACGTTTCCTGAACGGATGGGCGAGCTCCTTCACAGTTTGTTTAGAGGTAAGGACAGAGTGAAACGGAGGGTAAAAAAGGCACAGCGATGCTTTGTGTTCTTGCGAAAGCACCATAAACATGTAGAGCGTTATCTGTCAACACCAAATCTAATTTACCGACCTCACAAGTGATCGCACGTTGCCAGGTAAGCCAATTAAGCAGCGATTAACCCTGTATAAGTGATAGGGGTGGAGAATCTTTGGTTTCTTGGCATGGACGTCCACTCTGTGACAGGGAACCGGTGCCGGATTTTGAGTGACAGCGACGGGAAGGTCAGACGGTAATGTGCGGCATGAATGTGCAAGTGATAATGACAGGGCCCTCTCATCGTACCCAGCTCAGATATCTGCTAACTGGATTGGATGGCCGATCACCACATCTCGATGAGCATGATACACATATGTTCTAAGCTGCTGAAATCAGGATCGGCGGATGGCGATGTGCAGCGCTGCCCCAAACACAGGAACACTGAGTCTCCGTTGTGCTGGTCAAATTGCAAAAGTAAGACGTATGGAGAAGAGCCAAGCTTCTAAATTCTTCAAGCAACTGTTTCCAAGCAGTTTTATGGACCTCATTTGGATTCCCAAATGGAATTCACATCACCATCATAAGGCACATCATTTGGACTTGTCAGACACTGAAGAAGAGGTTAGGTTAAGGACAATAAATACAGGTATAAGCAAGTTTGAAAAGTGTTGAGCCTTTCCACTTCCAGAGGTAGTTGAAAATGTATTTGATTGAACTGCTGTTGTAATAAACAGTAAATGGAGACTTCAGATTTAGGATCCGCCATGTGATGTCACAAAGTCAGGAGCTCTGCAAACTAATTCTTAAATTTACTAAATACATAGTTACACTACTGCTTTATTGTTGCAGCTGTTGAATTGTTCTGTGGACTATTTCTGAACCTTGCACCTTGATGTCGAAAGTCATGCATCAGAAAAAGACTAATTTGGCGAGCTCTATTAGGTCCACAAAGATGGCCAAAGACAAAACAAATATGATTAAGGGGGCTACAATAATGGCAGCGATCATGTCTTTGGAAAACATAACTCACCAAAAGTTTGACACGCACACAGCTGAGTTCCGAAAATAATTATCATCCCTGCGGGTGCACAACTCACTAACGGCGGTAACTTCAGATATGAAATCATACGAGGATAGACTAACTAGTCTGGAAATGCAACATCCGAGAGGACGACTAGTCTACAGGCACCGAATGAGACCACCCTAAAGCCTGATTTATACTTCTGCGTCAGGTGACCGGCGTAACCCACGGCGCAGGCAACGCGCGTGGCTGTGCATTTATACTTCTGCGCGCTGTCTCTGCCGGTCTGCATTAACACTTCCGAAACGCTAGTTGGCAGTGAGGTGTAAATGTTCCTCTGTGTCAAGTTTCTTCGCTACTTTTTTGCATTTCCTGAACACTTCCGGGGTGTACAAGTGGCTCAAACTCGCTCATTTTGAGGCAGGAACCGGCGGACGTGCAACAACTTTAACTATGAGGTAAACACAAAACAAAACTTTCCATCCGGAGCTCCTTCACGGGACTCCACACTTGTAAACAATCGCTCGCGCGGCGTCGCGCCATTCGCGCGCCTCTCGGTCCTGCCCAGACTCGTCAGCGCTACCAAGCCGACCAATCACAGAGCTTATGCTACGCGTCGTTGCGACGTGTAGTTACATTTTTTGAGGGGTGCACGTCAGTGACGGCGATGGCCACGGCGAAGGGCTATGCGTCAGCGCCGTAGCATACGCCGGTGTTTGACGCAGAAGTATAAATCAGGCTTAAAGAGGGAAGTTGCTGCTCTTCAGGCCAAGTGCATAGATTTAAAATGCCATTCTCAATGAAACAATTTGCGTTTTGAAAGTATTCCTGAAGGTATGGAGGGTACAGAGCCTAAAAAGTAATATGCAGTAGATGCTTGGTTGAATAATTGAATGTAAAAGATGCATTTGAGTGCTGGTTAAGAAAAGGTATGGCTGACCACTTCTGAATGGATAACAGAAAATCCATGTTAACAGGTGGAAAATGAAAATCATTATATTAATGAGTTTTGTTTGTAGGTCATTCTGGATGTTAGTATAACCTTGGTTCCCTCTTCAAAAACCCAAGAGGGTTTTTGTATTAGATTAATCACAGAAATAAAGTGACCAACAACATGTTAAGCAAACAACACTTTGGTTACCATGACTTCTGGCAACTTTTGCAGTCATTATTTAAAAGAAATTCCATAATAATTCAAAAAACGTTTTTTTTTGTCACACAACTCTTTAGTGTTATAGCATTTATTGTCCTTGACAACCTCTGTAGCCTTATTAAGGCATATTAAGCAACAAGCTTTTCCATGCATATAAAAATAAATATGAATCATGAAGGATATTACTCATGTACTTTATGTTCTAGAACAAAATGTGAAGATATCTCTGTGTTAATCACAGACATTTAACTAAATATCCATTTAAAAAAATACTACAATATGTTATTTTAAGTACTAAAATGCTAACCAGACACTGTAGAAACACAACAATAGCAATTAAAAAGCAACATAGTTAACCATACAATGCTCTGACAAAAGTCACAACTTAAGGAGGTAATCAAATTCCGAAAGTAACTTCAACAGATTCAAGAAATCCTTTTTTTGTGGGTGTGAGTGAACTAACATCAATACGAATGATCAGAGCGAGGATTCTACTTTAGCATCTACTTTAGTCTTTGTGCAAGTGGAACAATTGACCGTTTTACGGAAACGCAATTAGAGGCTGTGAAATGAGTACATGCTTCATTCCAGGAGAGGAAGATTGCCATTTCTGCATATTTGAATCCACTAGAAGGCAATCACTGAAATATGCAAACATTCATGAGAAAATAAATGTAGTGGAAAATTTGGTGCATATCTGCAATCAACTTTCACATGCAGATCTAGGAAGAGAAAACGGAGCTAAGGCAAATCAAACCGATATTGAGTATCAACTGTTTCTGGGTGAGTTTCGAGGAAAAAAAAAAAAACTTAAAAAACTCAAAAAAAGAAATGTGTTTAAAACTGAGATGGATTATCTGAAGCATCAGAGCTTTTGCTGATACAGAGCATCTGCATGTGCTTTAAAAAAAAAAAAAAAAAGTGTTGATGCTTTGTGATCACTCTTTATAAAGTGTTCAAATTGGAGTCATTTTTCATTTACAAACATTGTACAAGTGCTTTTTAACTGCTTAAACGCCTGTGTTATCAGTCCTGGACAGTTATGTTATTTAGACATTGCTAAACTAATATATAATAAATATACAACAACAGTGGAAAAAATTTTTAAAGATGCTTTCTTGGAGTTACTCTTTTTAAGTTAAGTGGTTGTAAACTATTTATTTGGGATGAATTTAAACAAACTAATTAAGTTGAACATTACTCAATTTAATTTGTTTGTTTGAACTCAACAATTTATTTGCAACAATTTTGCAGACATAATTTTTTTCAGTGAATGTACAATATTTGGATTTCATTAAATGTAATAACAACAACAATAATGATGATAATAATAATAATAATAAGTATGACAATGATAATAGTGGTTACATCTAACAGCTCTTAGCAATAATACTACACTTGTGTAAAATTAAAAAATGTGTGCTTTCCTAATTTACATAATGCTAAAATTAAGAGTGTTTATATATTGACATATAATATATAATATTGAAATGATTACTATGACCTTTTTAAATCAGATGTGGTTCCCTTGACTTTACATGAACATCCATGCTAAAAGTACAACTTTCAAACACCTTCTCAATCTCATTTATTTGCCTTTAAAATGTGACCCCCCTCCAACCTCTAAACACCGCAGCAGACGACCCACTCCTGTATGCATGTAATAGTCCTAAAATTTAAGATTCATTTTGGAAAAAAAATAAAATATTGTAATTTTAACATAACAAACCCACAATTCAATTTAAACTGACTACTAAGTGTTGAGTCAAGACATGCAGAAGAAAAAAAGAAAAAAAAAATCAATGTAGCCAGCAGTGCAAACAGTTGATAATTGCGAATGGAAGTGGGGGTAGGAGTGTAAACATCATTTGTTAAGGTGAAATAGTACAGTTTCCTCATTACAGACATGAGTCGGGTGGCAGAACCCTGCCAAAAGCAATAATTGATCATTTACATACAAATAGAGATGGCAAAAAATGGGTTTATTCAAAAAAAAAAAAAAAAAGTAAGCATTTTGAAGTGCCGCATCACACAGGCATCCAGTAAAATCAATTCACACTTTGAAGAAACCATTTTCCTCAGTCGTAGATAATGTACCACACTATGTGTTGTCAGATACTTATCAGAGGGAAATTAGCTGAGAAATACTATCCCCCACCCAAAAACAAACAGGTCAAGCATTCCACCTCGCTCCCAAATCAGTGATATCATCAACTTGAGCTCCAGAGTAAAATGTCAACAATTGAAACAATTTGGCCACTCTTCCCTCCAATTGGACATTTCTAAAACGTCCTAGGGATATAGCAGAAAGCAAATGTTGCATTTAAGAGCGAAATGAGTCCTGTTGCGTGGGCACTCTGCAGCACACACTTTAAAGACATTTAGTGCTGTAGTAGAATGGGCCAGATCATCAGGGATGATCTGATTAAAACATGATAGGTTTTTTTTTCAGAGATCCATTTAAAATGCTAGACAGATGTCAAAGAATTTCCACCTCAGAGGTTTAGCAAAAATGTGTCATTTAACTAAAAGCTGAAGAATGTCATTTATTTAATACTAGAACTGAGCCAGTCATTTTAAAGTTATTAGTCAATAACTTTATTAAAATAAAATGCATATAACTAAAACCTGACTTTAACTAATGTGTAAGGGTGTCACGATCCTCCAAATTCTAGATTAGATTACATTTTCGATTCTGAAGGCACGATTCGATTTTCGATTATGAATAATTAATTAATTAATGATCAATTAATTATTTGTAGCCTACCGTTTAAACTACCTGACCTGCATGGTCTTTGTTTTACCGATAAACAAATCATACAGTAAATGAATAAAGGTAAGTTACACACATAATTACCACCTGTCAATGACTTTTTCTGCGGGACTCGTGAATAGGCAGTGATCTGTGTCGTTATAATGGCGTCGGTAAAAAAGAGGCACAACCAACAGGACCCAGCCAACAGTATCTGAGGTGTTCGCTAAAATGACTAAATACAAGTGAGTGAAAGATTGAAGCAGTCTTCTGACTGCCTGGACCTGCTGTCTCGAGCGCATGGCTGTGTGCGTCTGTGTCTGTGTGGTCACGTGATGTGCATTTTCAGAGGTAGACAGGAAGGAGGGCTGCTCAGAAATGCTACTCGCCACTGTGGATGTCAAATCGTTGTCGTTCTAAAATGGCATTTAAAAACAAAGACAGTGTAAACAGGGCCTGAGTGTGTACTTTTCGCGAGCGGATTTGCAACGGGGGCGGGCGGAGGATTGTGATGCCGGTGTTGTCTATCGGACGAACCGAACGTAATACGTACACAGCAGAGCTTGCAAAACTGTGTTTTTTTTTTGTCTGCAACACAAACGTTGTCAACATAACTCACTGGAAATCCAAAATGCTTACACACCGGCGACTTCATTGAAAGAGGACAGGGTTTAAGCTCTGTCGACGGGTCTCCTGCTTCTGCAGTTTAACAAGCACTTCAACAAGCCTGTTTTTTTCACGCTTGGCAAGCCAAGCTGACGTGAAATGGGGGCGTGGCAGCATCGACGATACTATTTTTTGATTCGATAATCGAAATTGAGCATAAATTTCGATCGATTTCGATGTGACACCCCTACTAATGTGTGTAGATTTCATTTAAAAATTGTCATCTTATTGAAAAGACAACACACAAAAGAGTTCTAGGTTTTTCTACCTTGAATTGTCATAACGGTCAAATTTACCACATACATTTTAGCACTGAATGCTTTTTCAAGTGCCTTTGAATATGCATGCCTCTCATCTAATAACTTTCTGCCCTCAAAAACACAAATTTAGGTAGCAAAAATGTAACTTAAGTTCATAAATGTCTTTCACACTATTGCTTTACTAATAGCTCACACTATTGTACATTAGAGAAAACTATTTTTCAGATAATGACTCGATAAAATATGACAATAGACATTCAAAGTTTAATTCTGAAATCTCAATAGAAGCTTTGAATGTAAATATGACAGGACAAAAAAATAAATACTTACAGTCTTATATAAATGGTCAGAATGGATACTATGGCCATTCTAAAAGTTTTGGTGCCAAACAGTTTTCCTAGCTTAATATGACAACAAAGACACCCATGTCCATCAACCTATGTCCAAACGTTCATCAACCAATTAAAGAGCGACAGAGTGTCAAGAAAACATATTTGAAAACAGTCATTATTTGTTCAGTGAGGCAAATATAAACTGCTTAGCCTTTAATAATGCAGACAACAGCTCTCCTCCTCTAAAATCCTCTTTGGCTCAAATATCGGTGCAAAAGACCGGAGCCTGAATAAAAAAAGTGCTGTTTGCATTAAAAGCATAACTGTGCAGAAACGCATTTACTGCATAGGCCAGATGTTCATGCCACTCAGAAAAAGGCCATTCCAGATTCAATGTGGCTCTCATAGGAACCCTTCAAAGACAAGAATTTAACAGAAAGAACATTTCTATTTAGCTTAAGACGCTACTGCAATGTTTTGCAAGTCTTTTTAAAAATCAGATGGGCTTATATTGAAAATATTCAGAATATATTAGGTTAATTCTAAAACAGAAAATAATACTTCAAATGTCTGTCTGTGTGTCTGTCAAGTTCATCTACCAGGTCTTTTTGTTTTGGTCATGTTCATGTAAGTGACCTACATCTGTCATCATTGTGAACAGACCATCGCTCTGAAAGGAGATGCACAATGTCTCACACATAATCCACACATCTGTATGAAAAATATTTTTCAACTCAATTTAAGAACTACTCTTATTACAACTAAAATTAATAACCTTTTTCTGCTAACAATACAACAACAAATTAAAGGTCCAGTCATTTTGTGTACATTTCTTTTGGTGGATGACAGTGGTGGCTAATAGTGAGTTCCCACAGTTTCACCACATGATAATTTAGTGGAAACTGCGGTCACTGCTGTAAATGGTTATAAAAATGCATATAAGCATCAAACCCTATGTTTGCAGGACAATCCGTTGTGTCAACTAAAAACAGTTTCTGGAAAAACACAGTTAAATGTTAATTTACTATCACTGCCTGGTTGAATTTCCAAAACATCTTTCGCAATAGTACATCAATCAAATAAAGAGAAAACTACAAACAGCATCTTAAATCAGCGGTTCTCAAACTGTGGCACATCAAGCACCACAGCATGCACATCATTTACTAAGAATAAGCATTTTACTCATTGCGACCACAGAAGTATTCAACAGCTAAATCAACCAAGTCAAAAACAGCCATATGGACAGCATTTGTGTTTTACATTGCTTTGTCATCTTTATGTAGTTTGACAATATTGGGTATTCAACCAAATGTAGAATATTTAAATGTTAAAAGAACAAAAAAATAAATAAATAAAAATAAATAAATAAAAATAAATATATATATATATATATATATATATATATATATATATATATATATATATATATAAACACACACCATTTGTACAGAAAAAAAGCTAAATGACTTAAGTAAATGGTCATTTAGGTTGATCTTTGAAGGGTCATGAAAACACATTTTTTTAGATGTTTACCATCATATGTATGTCCCACATTGCTAAAACCACTATTAGGACATATACATTTCACAAAAAAAAGTGAAAATAGGTTGTTTTTGCGTTGTTTAGAACATTCATTCATCCGGTATAAAAAGACATTTTGAAGCTACATCACGGCGATAAGGTCATTGCGTAAATTCTATCAGGGAGACTGGATGTCTGTACTGGCCGCTACAAAGTGACGTTATTGATCTTTCAGCACATCAGCTCATTAACTCATGAGAAAGACTTGGTTCGAGCCAATCAGTGTGCTGTATTGTGAACGAGATGCAACTTCATTAATAAGCATGATATAGCTTCAAAGGATCTTATTACCTGTTGCAGAGTTCAGAGAGACGCTATGTTGTGTTGCCAAACATAATTCAAACTAGTAGATGAATTGTTCATAGACATGGGTTGTCAGTGTTGCATTTTTAAATGTGCTGCAACAAATGGTTTGTTTCCATTTGTGGATTACAGTGGTCTGCTAACATGCGTCAACAATATGATTGTAAAAAAATATTTTTTACCTGAGATTCTGATATTTTCGCATCCGAAACAGTGAAATCTGGATTTGCCACTCATCACCTTTTAAAAAAAGATGAGGTTCTAGTTTGTTGATTGTCCTGTCTCTACGGATTTGGTAAGTCATCACCTTAAAATTATAAGGTTCCAACTGACATTTTTGTCAAAATTGAGCTATTGATATATTCTTTATAAATGACAACTTATTTACCTTATGAGATGACTTTTTATAAAAAAAAAACAAATGCTATGTGTTGCACACATACTGTTTGCTATGGAATACAAAAATTTTGAAGCTTAATATCTTAAAATCATTCAGAAAGCAGATAGAACCTTATAATTCCAGGGTGACAAAGTGTGTGATCAACGTTCTATGTTTATTCAGATATTAGTACACATTAAATTACAGATGGCACAATAAGTTAGTATTGTCAGCAGTACTCTTTTAGTTTTCAAAGACATACCTTGGTCAAAATGATTTAGTTGCCAAGTTTACAGTATTATCACTACAATATTATGGACTGAAAATCCTTCATATCCCTAAAGCTACCAGATCCACTGTAAATGCTGCTCTCTAAATCATTGTTCATCTCCCATGCATGTGTGTTTGTGTTGCTGGTGTGAAAATAACCTATAGTGCACTTAATGAAACTCCCCTTTACATGCAAACCATTCCCTCTTTCGCCACGTGACACCTAAACAGAGTTAGACTCACTCACTTTCCTGACTTGTTTTTCAAAGTAAAGGTGAGAAAACACCCTGCTGAGACAGGAAGGGTTTCATGGTTCTTTAAATACAGAAATATTCATCAAAAATGTGGATATTGACTGTGATTTATATGGCTGTGATTTGAATTAGCTCAAATCTGAAAAAAGTGGTATTTCAACGTTCTGATTTGATTGAATGTGGTGTTCTTGGCATAAAAGCACACCATTTCCATTACTTGTCAAAAAGTACCTCAGAACTCCAACGTCTCTCATCCATTTAGATATCATGTACATACCGAGTCAAATGTCAGAGACTCAAGCAGCGAATTCAAAGCAAACATGACGGGAATTTCAAAATCGGACTCCATTTTAGCTTCTCCATTCTCTCAGCTCCATTTAGCCCTGTCACATTCACATTCTGTTTACCGCTACTGTAATTAACAGAGGCATCTCTCTCTTGCTGAGACTCCGCATAGCGGTAAAGGTACATTATGCAGCGTTTTGCTATGCTAATCCAGGTAATTTGCTTCATGCTGAGCACACTTCCCCAGTGTCTTGATTAACGATTCATTTTCCTGCATTAGTAACCTGATCAAGATATGACACGCAGCATCTCGTATATTAGTTCTTAGAAAGAACGGTCTTCTTGAAAGCATTCGTTTGCATGAAGATTGTTCAGTTCCCTGCAAATCTGTCCATTCGGGAAGCCATTCTGCAAAGCCTGTATAAGCTTCTTTAAAGCAGATTGAAATGAGTGACTGGGCAAGTCCTCCAAAACTGTCTTTAGCCTGTTTTTTGGGGATAACAGTCAAACACACATGGCCTAAATAAAAACCGAAACATGGTCAGACAAAACAGAACTAGAGTCTGAATATGAACTGATGATGAACTCCAAATACTCAGTCTTGATTATATGGTGGGTAAAAAATACCTGGATGACATACTACATTTTCTGAAGTGGGAAACCAGCATTCCAAACATGCCGTTTCCTTGACTTGAGAATGGAGAGGCCATTATATTTCAGAGTATATAGTATACTGTCTGTCAAAATGTACAGTTGAAATCGTAATTATTAGCCCCACCTAAATTATTATCCTCTTTTTTTCCCCAATTTCAGTTTAACGGAGAGAAAACATTTTCAACATGTTTCTAAACATAAGTGTCAATAACTAATTTCTAATAGCTGATTTATTTTGTCTTTGCCATGATGACAGTAAACAATATTTTACTAGATTTCTCAAGACACTTCTCTAGAGCTTAAAGTGACATTAAAAATGCTTAACTAGGTAAATTAGGTTTACTAGGCAGGTTAGAGTAATTAGGCAAGTTATTGTATAACGATGGTTTGTTCTGTAAACAATCGGGGGAAAAAAATGCTTCAAGGGGCTAGTAATTGACATTAAAATTGGTCTTAAAAAAATGTAAAACTGCTTTTATTCTAGCCAAAATAAAACAAGTAAAACTTTCTCCAGAAGATAATATATTATCAGGTGCACTGCAAACATTTCCTTGCTCTGTTAAACATAATTTAGGAAATATTTAAAAAAGAATAAAAATTCAAACGTTTAATAATTCTGACTTTAACTGTAGGTTCTGAAATATAAATAAATTAGTTTATAGTTTGTTTGTTTGTTTGTAACTATTTTGTGTGTGTCTGTGTGTGTGTGTGGTTTTTGACAGTCCTGTGCTCTTCAAGGCAGCATTTGTTTGATTATTAATGAAGAAAAAAAAGCTATTGTTTTCATAATTCCACTGAACATTAAGGATTCTTTCACACCTGCCCCATTTAGTTTAGATAAATCTTACCAGAGTTCATTTTCCTGTTTGGCATGGTTCATTTTGGCAGGTGTGAATTCAACAGGCGCACTCGAATGTGCACTAAAAACAGACCAAACAAGTATACAAAGACCTGCTTGAAGAGTTTTGGTACACTTTTAAACAAACACTGGAGTTTCTGAAGTAACTGAAGTAACTTGTGATTTTTTTATTGTCAATTGCTGTGCATTAAATACATAAATTTTCAAGCTGCATCAACGCTCACTTCTCAAAATATATTTATCTAAATGTTGCATACACACCTTATTATATACGATGACCAGGGATAATGTCTCTCTACACTAATAAGCATTGAGTTGTCTGTTAGTTTTCTTTCTCTGTTTACTTATGGAAGTTCAATGGTAATATTTGTGAACATTAGTTCTGACCAATCTCAGATTTTCTGTTTTTAATCCTTATTAGTAGTAGTAGTAGAAGATATAGAATTTATGACCAAACACCTGACCAGTGAACAGCTCAGAATTTTATTTTATGAAAACTTTTTTTAGATGATTTTAGATTAAATCAGATGTTAAACCTTTAAAATGTTTAATAACAAAATGAACAGACAATAAAAATCCCTAAATCAAAATAAATCTTTGAGATTTATAAATTAATAAATTTCTTCACATGGCCTTCACAAATGTGTAAATCATTTTCCAAAAGAGAAAAAAATCTTATATTATAAAATGTAGCCGCTTCTTCAGTACACAGTGGCTGCATCTTCTCAACAATAAAAGCAAAACTTATTTGAGTTAAGTCGAGTTTTACCAAGAGCAAGTAAACTGATGTGAATCATTTGTTGTTTAGCTGGAGGTAGGGTGCGGGTGTAGTGCTTTGCATCCAGTTTTGTTTGTTTTATTTTCGATGGTGTGTTACTTGCAGTTGTCAAAAGTTTTACTTAAACAATCTACACTTAACAACAATCCACTTCTTTTATTCGATGAATTAAAAATAACAAGAATCCATTGCAAAAATGTAAGTCTCCAGTCAGCCATTGTTTCTGTTTCTGACTGCCTGTAGTAATGGCGTGCAATTCACAAATAAATCGTTTATTTTCATTATGTCTTCATTAAGTACTAACATACCAGATACTCCCTCTGACTCGAAATAAACCAATATCCTGAGTTATTCAGTTACTAGAACAGTACACTGACTTATCTGCTGTGAAATAGAGACCTGATGATGATGATGAGTCTGAGCCAACTGTCTGTTCCCTCGCAGCATGCTCTCTCATTGAGAGTGTGATTCAACCTAAGGTAATTTTACTTTGCAATATTTTTTTAAAAGCTAATTAAGCAAGGTAAGAAGTCATTTGCATTACATTTTTTTTAAAAAGTAACTCAAATAATATTATTTATTTTTAAAAGTAATGCGTTTTTTATGTATTACTTTGGAAAAGTAATATTATTACGTACCTCGCGTTACATATAACGCGATACCCCTAAGACTGCCGCACATAAATGCTAATACTACTTTTGATTACACTCTAAAACACACAAGAGGAATTTAGACGTATCCAAGAGCTCTGTTCATTCACGTGAGCGTCTTTTTGAATACCACTCAAGGGGGATGTCGGAGGTCTTATCAAGGGCAGAGTGACTGATGATGATAGCAGCAGCCCCTTATTACGTCAACTGACACTAAAGACATAAAGCGCATTGAGCTATTATATGGAATCGCTAAAGCAATAGTTCGTCCTACACTTACTGCACAGAAGAGGAACACGAAGCGAGAAAAAGCAA
Organism: Danio rerio; assembly: GCF_052040795.2. Lineage (NCBI taxonomy): Eukaryota > Metazoa > Chordata > Actinopteri > Cypriniformes > Danionidae > Danio > Danio rerio. The sequence continues at coordinate 32,923,425 of NC_141033.1, read as the reverse complement.
AGTCTGAAATCTTTAAGGTGGAATTTGTCATATTCTCCATGAGGCTTGATGATGTCTTGCTCGGTATGCCGGAATACTGATCCGTCTAAGTGGAATCATGCTGTTTGATTCGTTCATTTGTATGCCTGTCAAAGGGAACGCTGGAAATATCTCATTTTCCTCTGAGCCAATACCTCATCCGTCAATGGGAACAAAAGGTCAGACACATTACAGTGGTCTGACTGAGTGTGTTCAAACCCAACCGCTGCTTGTCTGAGATGAACAATAACATCCCCTCAAACGGTAAATATAATTCATTTCAGGGTCTAAATGGAAGCATGTCACCACAGGGGGAAGAACAGAGCGCTTAGAAAATTAAAACGTTCTATACAATTCTCTAAAACACTTAAGATTAAAATTATTTCAATAATATGAACTAAATTCTCATTAGTGACCCCTAAAAAAACAACAGCTATACTCTTCAATTGTTCTAGCATTCAGATAAGTCACTTTCACAGGCAAAGTAGCTTTACTAAAAGGATAGTTCATTAAAAGGTAAATATTATCATTTATTTACCCTACACTTACTTCAAATCAATCTGCTTTTCTTCTGTTGAACACAAAAAAAGATATTTTGAAGAATGATGGAAACAGGGAGCTGTTGACTTCAAAAATCCAACATTCCAAGTTTCCAACATTGTAAAATATCTTCTATAGTGTTCATCAGGAAAAAGTATTCATGATTCATTCATTACTTCTCTCAAAAAACTGTTTTGCTGTTTGTTCAAACTACTCATTTAAAATTAGTTGAAAACACAATTCGTAACAACTTTATTGTTTTATGTTCAATCCACTTGAATTTGTATCAAGTCAACTTAATTGATTTGTGTTGTGACAACATGAAGGAACTGTGTGGAACCCTGCATTTTATGCAGTGTTGAGGCAAAGTAAGGCACAATCCCAGTAATATCCCTTATCCCTTCCACTTACCCCAACCCAGTGCTTAATTTGAGCTGGACCTTGCCAGATCTCGTTTCCGGAAAATGTCAGAAATTTGTGTTTTGCACACATGACGATAGTAGCAGTGCACATCAGCTTTCGTTTGTTCACAATCACTTTTATTAGTTTGTGTTTTTTTTTCGCTTAAAGTGAGCAGCGAAAACAAATAATTAGATAGTGGCCTACCTAAATAATTATATTTTCAAAATGGCGAATAAGCAGGCCTGCATATTTTAATCAGTAAATCTGATAATGAGCTTGATCAAAAGAGATCTTGAGAAGATGGAACTGCACCCCTAGATCAGGATAGCGGGAGACAGAAGTGTAGCAATCTCAAACCAGCCAGTAAACATGACAGAAGAGGTCACTGTGGGCTCTTCTTGAAAAGGGGTGAGTCATTTAATTATTTTTCACTTTTTTTCCACTATTGCACATAATAGTGATGTGAACTAAATAGTGATTGTTCATACGATTTATGTTTGTAGCTACATGTTTGTATTATCCATGACTGGCTTGTAATATTATATAATATTATATAATATTTAAAGACCGCTCAAAAATGTAATGCTCTTTTTTGCATAATCATTGATTAATGTTGTCATGTTCTGGGAAAATTGAAATTGTGTGGTGGATGTTGGTAACTTAGTTTCATGGTTTTGTTACGGGAATTATTCATTTACAAATTAAGCACTGCCTCTGCCCCTTGGTTTGCTAGCTCATGTGAAGGGGTAGGGGGTGTCCCAATTCTCTTTGGCTTGGAGGTGAATGGGTAGGGGGAAGGGCCATAGAGCCCTTCAAATAAGGATTTTCAGTATCACACTACAAACGAAGGGGTATGAGAAATGTTCCTGAATACACCAGCTTAACCGCAGCAGCAACAAGGCTGAAAAACCAAGCAAGGAGAGCCACAAATGTAAAAAAAATAAATAAATAAATAAATAAAGGAGGATTAACAAGTATTTTTGCACTACAAACAAGCATCTGTTTTATTGCATTCATAACATGATCTTCAATTAAATATAAAAAAGCTAGATTTTGAAAACAATAGTGCCTTGTGATAACCACTGCAAAATATTCCACAACATACTTTAAAATGATACCGTTACCAGATGATGACTTGACAGAATAGGCCAGTCTGTCAGAAACGTGTGGTGGCAGGGAATTAGTTTTTTTACAGCATGTCTGGTATAAGGTTAATATTGTTTTCTTGTGGTTACATCCATGAATATGAGCGCTGTGTAAATACACAGTAGAGTTTCATGCTTCTCGCAACATGATCCACCAGTCGTAACAGGGACGCCTGAGAAAACCTGTAGGCTCATACACTTTCCAAGTTGAAAATGAACAGCATTTGTACAAATACAGCAAAAAACAACTACGTGAACAAGTAATCGGTTTAACATGCTTATGCCTTCAGGAATGACTTTTTTTCAAATCAATTATTTAATGTGTTTAAATAGTCTGGATCTTTCTTACAATTGTCAGAGAATGAAGTAGCTGATGAATCTTGCCTTTATTTAATATACAACTAATGTGCAATGTCAATTGTATAAAAACTTATTTTAAATGGCAACTTTAATAAATGCAATAAACTTTTTTGTGACTTTAAATGTGTATAATTGTGCAAAAATAGATGAACCCAAAAATTTTTTTAAAAATCACCTCTCACACAGATCTACGCAAACAACTAGGAAGGCTATACTATGCAGAGCTGGCTTGACAAAAGTATGGAGTTTGTTACCAATCGGTACTGAAATTTTAAAAAAACATCAATTTCCTGCTAATAATTCAGAGGTGTTGAGAGCATACTTGAACACAACTGATTGGTCATTGTGTACACGTGCTCAACAGAAATAACTGTGATTGGCCCTAATGCCCGATTCACAAAAGGCTTCAGACATGCTCTCCATCAAGCGTTGACTCTGAAGTTGGCGCTGACACAATAGTCATAGCAGTGACATCCAATAAATTATGTCCACAATCGGCTACTGTCTAAGCTGGGATATTTACATAAATGGGATCTGATAGGCTGATGCTTCCATAGCCACTTAAAATGTAGAGAAATTCTCAACTTCTACACTGAGCAACATGGATCCACAATTCAGTTCGGCAATGCATGAGGTCATCCATTCAAAGTGAATGGGAAGTGTTGACGATAACACCCCTTGTTAATTGGGTGTAAAGGTCATCTGTTTACCATTCGTCATCACTGTTTGTTTACCAAGTTATTTTTTTTTGCTATTGTTGTACATTTTATTTACAGTTTTTGGGTATTTTTCACATTTTTTTCAGACTGGAAAAATACAACTGTTTATTTTAAACTCAAATACTTGTACTTTTTGTACTTTTTTACATTTTGTTAAAAAAAGGTAAATTCTACTTTCCAAATATGCATATGAAATACATTTACTAAAATGAATAAAATTTTTCAAAGCAGCATATAATGAACATGTTTAGGACAATAGATTGACTTGAACAGATCCAGTACTCAACAAAACAAAACCAAAAGTGATATTTCAACCCAATGGTTAAAAAAAGCAGTTTGTTACTTGAAAAGCTAACCTACTTTAAAAGCCTGTAGATCACTGTCAGACTACTGAGAAATACATTTAGGGTAGCTGTATCCTTTGTTAGTTGTGCTTTTGGACAAAACAGACAACGTGGCGAATGAAATGCTCCATTTTCTCGGTTGACGGACAGAGCCGAATCCCTTGTGTGCTCTTGACAGCCCAGCGGATCCCAGTGATGATGCAAGCCCAGACCTCAGGCCGAACTACAGTGAGTCACGGAGCAGAGCAGGCTGTTCGGATCACAAAAGCCCGTCTATTATTACACCACACATGTCACAACTCCCAGTGGCCCCCCAAGAGCCTGACATACACACACCAAAACAGCTGCAGACACTTATACATAAACATCACCCACTGAGACAAGACAGAGATAATAAAGAGCACACTTATATGGATACATAGACAACTCAATAAAGCACTTCGGGATAACAATTTTCATTGTGCGCCCTGTTATTTAAAAAGCTGCAACCGAAGAGGAGACTGCGTTCACTGTTTTTTTTTTACTAAAGGTGATAATTTGCTACACTGGATGATCCAGGCTCAACAATAAAGTTTAAATCCAATTGCTTCTGACTTCAAGAAGGTTAAAAGAAGGTATTTTATTAATTTTGTTAATGTTTTCTGTCATTGTTCAGCTTAATTTAATTGTGCATTTTTTATGCAGCGATCCCTCGCTATAATACAGTTCAGCTTTTGGGCCCTCGCAGTTTCACAGATTTTTTTTTTGTGCAATTTAACATGCTTTTTTTTTTTTTTTTACAGGGCACTGTCTTCCGCATCCTCATTGGCTGTTGACCATTGTCAATCAATCTCCTCCATGTCTCCTGTACAGTACAGAATCCGTTCAGCTAGCCAAATTAACATAAATCTTTGATCGCTAGCAGTGTGAGTTCCAACAAGGATGCAAAAAGAGTTGTAACTGTCTGCAGCAAAACCATTATATAGAGATTCGAAAATCAGATGCGCCGCGCCACAACATGCCATGCATTCTAGAATTGTAAACATAGGTATTTATCAGTCTACGTAAAAAGGTGCCGCAATCAGAGGCTGTCTGCGGTGCCCAGCTATGACCCAGGACACTGTTCATATTTCTGCCGCACCACAAAGTGCCATCTGAATAATTTCATTTTAAATAACATGCTAATGCGTGTGTCCGGTGTGTTTTACTTCCAACTCTCATGTGAGTAGCGAATCCAGTGTGCGACCCCCTTAAAGATGGAGTCTGCTTTAGTTTTGTGCAGGAAAAAGAACATTACGCTGGATGCCAAAATTATCCACACGAAAGCTAAAAAGCTTTATACACCTTTTAGTGACATCGATGAATTTGTGAGTCTGACAACAGACTTTGATCTTTGGTTTCATTCTGTAATACCGGACTTTTCTAAGCTTTAACTTTGAGAGTATTTAAACGAGAGAAGAAAAGAGTGAAAATGTTAATGCCTGTTCGAGAAACGTGTATAAAGTCTGTAGTGAGGGGATTTATTGTGAGCCTTAAAACATCTAATAATTGTAAAAACTAAAAGTTCATGGGTTTACCCTATTGCGGATTATTTTTAGAAGGTAACTCCCGTGAATAACGAGGAACCACTGAATTCAAATTAAGTTTCTTTGATTATATTAGTTGACAATTCCCTTTTTTCCATATAAATGTTCATATATTTTATTATTAAAGTGAGCTAATAATGAAAAAAATAAAACATTTTTAAGAATGTAATATTTCCCTGCATACAATTCTGTAACATTCCACCATTTTTACATTTTAAAATAATAAAGAACTCCATAAAAAGCAGCTTTAAAGTAAAAGTAAATTATAATGCTACATTAAGAATTAGAATATACAGAATTATTTTATATATAAAACTGAAAAACTGAATTTAATAAACAGAAACAGTTTGGGGATGTTTTTACACGACCAAGAGTCATTTTTTAAACATTAAAATAGTTTCACGCAAAAAAAAAAAAAAAAAAAAAAAAGAAAAAAAAGGTTTATTTGTTTATATAATTATTTATATTGTCACCTTAGAATTATAAGGTTCTTTCAAATTAGGTAAGTTATTGACATCTTCTTAGTAAGTGACAACTTATTTACATCATGGGATGTTTTTTTATAAGTTGTTTACATTTTAAGACTTCTTATTTAAAAAACAAATGTTACACATGTACTGTTTGCTATGCAATGCAAAAGCTTTGAAGGTGATTAACTCAAAATTAATCAGAAAGCATATAGAACCTTATAATTCCAAGATGACAATATTGTGAGACAGCAGAGTGTAAGAACAGTTTGACGTAGGTGCACTGCGCCAGCACACGTGTATAATTCTAAATAAACAACAATATTTAGCTATGCATGTCTGCATTTTATGTATTTATTGTTGTATTTATTTAATGTTTATTGTTTATAATTAATTGTTATAGGCTGTACTGTAAGAAAGTCTATGTATTGTATATTGTTCATTGTATTTTATGTTTTTAAATAATAATAATAATAATAAAATTGAAAGAAATGATTAATATTAACCTGAAGTTCCTGTTACTGTATTAAAAGTAAGATAAAGGAATCAGATCTTGGTGGTTTAAAGTGATATGATGAATTGGAATTATACTGTTATTCCACATACCTGGACATATACCGTTATTCCACATTTGAGAAATGTAAATCACAATAACCTTTTATTTTTAATACTGACACTGAAAAAATTCTATTTCCTTAGAATTGAGAAGATTTTGTTGTTTATTTTGAAGTAAAAAAATAAACAAAATAATGTTCATAATCCAAATGAAAAAAATATATGTTACTTAAAATTAAAAAATATGAAGATAAATGATTGTTTCGCATGAAAAAAAAGACCAAAATTCACGCCATTCATTAAAAAATGCCGTCACCGGATCACTGAACTTTGATTCACGAAATGAATCAGTATGATCTGTGAACCAGATCAACTGGTTGACTGAAATTAACTAGCTCAAAAGAATGATTCATTTGTTCACTGATCCATTTTTGAGTGCAACCTTCAGACTCAACGATCCAGTCACAGCGGTTCTCAAATTAACCGCTCACTGGAATGGAAAATGATCAGTGAATAATGACTCTGTATTATCTTTGCACGGAAAAGAGCTGTGCGAATATTCTTTACATTTCACCTTTTGTGTTGCACAGAAAACCGGTAAATAATGACAGGATGATTGGTTTAACACAAACACACATCTATTGGTCCCTATATGGACACGTACATAAATAGAAGCACTATACAACACTTTCCATTGTGCACCCTCTTATTTACTATAAAAAGCTGCAACTGAAGAGAGACCATTTACACAGTTTTTCAACAAAAGGTGGTAATTTGCTACAATGGACGATCCAGGTTATACACGGCAAGTCTCTTTAAAAAGGTTAAGGATGTGGTTTTATTTTGGCATTAGTTACATACTATCCATTATTTTTATTTTAACCTTTCAATTTTAATTTTTAGTAATCTGCTTGAGACCTTTTATTTTATGCCTGAATGTTCCTTCCTAATTCTTAATATGCCTTTACACTTACTTTTAGCACTCAAAGGGATATTTCACCCAAAAATAAACTATTATTTATTATTATTATCACTATTATTTACATACTCTCAAAAAAGATATTTTAAAGAAAGCTGAACCATTTACTTCCACAGTAGGAAAAGCAAATACTACGCAAGTCAAGGTTTCCAGCTTTCTTCAAAATGTCTTTTTTGTTTAACAGAAAAAAAATAATAAAATAGGTTGGGAACAAGTAAGCGTGAGCAAATGATAACAGAAATGTCAGTTTTGGTGAACTATCTGTTACAAAAATACCTTTAAAATACATTAATTGACAAACCAAATTTCTTTTAAATTAGGTCCAATCCCAATTCTACTCCTTGGTCCTTCCCCTTGTCCCAATTCTCTTCAGCTTGATGGCATAGGGCTAAGGGAAAGGGCTAGATAGCCCTTGAAACTGAGATTTTTAGGACCACACTCAAAACCAAGGGGTAAGAAAATTTCCTAGATGGCAGCATAGGTGCACACGGATGTAAAGAGATGCACATATTAGTTATTACTGGAATAACTGCAACAGTCGCCATCATTGAGCTCAAATGAAGTAATTGATCGCAATGACATGATGACGTGTGCAGGTGTTGTAGTGGTGTCCCATTTGCTAGGAGTAAAATTTGAAGCCCTTCCCCTTCACACTCTGTTTCAAAAGCCAAGGGGAAGGGGAAGGAGGGTATAAAAATAGAATTGGAATTGGGCCTTAATGTTCAATCTAACATTTATGCAAAAATGATTGAGTAAACAATGACAAGACTGTTCTTTTAAAACAAACAAACAATTCTATTTACTGCTCCCCACTGTCCGCTCTTTTATTTATTATAAAAAAACTGAAGTTTTCACAATTTTATTTACAAAAGATGACCATTTGCAGTGCAACCCTAACTGCTTAATACTTCATGAAAGTTGAACAATTATTCCTAGCATTATACTTTCTTATTTTTAGTATTTTAATCTCAAGTTTAAACAATTATTATTATTTATCAATTATAACATTTCTGAAATTGAGTGTGCTACATGCAGGTGAGTGGGCTTTACAAACCACTTGTAAACAACACACTCTCTCCTCTCTGTATGCACCAGACATTTTTTTTATAAACTCTACACATTTCCAGAAAACATCTTGCAATTCTTAGTCTGCTTCACATAGGTGAGTGGGCTTTACAAACCACCTGTAAAGGCTGATTTGTACTTCTGCGTCAAGCGGACGTGTATAATTCGTATGATCTGATAACTAATGTGTAGTTATCGGGTCATAAGAATCATACGCGTCCGCTTGACGACGCATAGTGCAAGCTCTGTGATTGGTTGGCTTGCTACCAGTGATGAGCGCGGGTGGTGCTGAGAGCAATGAGCCCGATGGAGCAAGTGTTTCCAAGTATTGAGTCCTGTGAAGGAGTGTCAGGTGGAAACTTTAGTTTTGTGTTTACCTTTATGATTAAAGTTGTTGCAGGCAGGTGCCATGGGTCATGTCAATCACTCAAAGCAAAAGTATAAATGACTTATTTTTTCCTCTCCATATCCACCAGACATCTTTTATGTACCTTATGCATTGTGCAATACTGAGTAGTGAGTGGGCTTGACTTATTGGACACCCTCGAAGAAGACTTGCCATGGCATTTATATAGTGCTACTCCGTGTTGATCTAAAGTGCTTCTTTTATCCTCATAAGTCTTTAAATCTAATCATTTAAATCTAACATTTCTACAAGAACGAATGAGTAAATAACGGCAGGACTGTCCCTTTAACACAAACACGCCTGCATTGCTCCCTAGGAGACACACAAAGAGCAAAAGGCACAGAAGCACACACGCGCAGGTGCTCGGCAATGAAGTGAAGGTGACTGGACGAGAGCAGGGCGGCTCTGGCGGAGCTGAAAAATGAATGCAGCAAGCGGGCGGCGCTTCAGGGCCACTTTCCAGCACTAAAGACCAACAAGATCAATTACCGAGTGGAGATGTTTCTCAGCGCCACAGTGAGCGGCACCTTAATGAGAGAGGTTTCCATTACCTCCATAAATGGCCTAAGAGAGACACACTGATGAAGCAAGAGCCGTAATAGCCTTTCTCTCTTTTCCTCCCTAATGACACTGCAAGTGGATTACGCTGCCAATCCAGCCATCCGCCGTGTTTATCATTTATGTAAATAACGTCAGCGTTGTGGCTGAAAGCGGAGTGCGGAGCACGGAGAAGAAGAGGGTGTGGCCTCTATTGCTTTTTCGTGAGGTGCAAGAATATTATCAGCTCCTTTTGACAGATGCCTACATTTCAAGTGTGCAGCTGCTTTAAGTGACTGTGTATGTGTGTGTGTGTGTGTGTGTGTGTGTGTGCGTGTGTACGCCAGTTTGTGTGTTCTCACTTTATATTCAGGTGAGAGTAAACGCCTTCCACTTCTGCATCAGACAGGTTTTTCTAATATGCACCATCTGACTGAAGAGGGATAAAAAAAAAAATTAAAAAAAACACATCAGCAGAAATATACACAAGTGGCAATAATCCTCTGCCCCCAACACTTGTGCTGTGCAATAAGCAAACTGAGCTTATCAGGAGCAACCACCACTCCTTTTAATAGCCACCGTGATGCAGTCCTTTCAGGCAGGTTTCTGTTCCTGCTTTTTCAAGAGCTTCAAGAGTGTCTCTCTCATGCTCCTCTCTCGTTTCCATAAATGGTACATTTTAGGAATTTAAAAAAAGGGTCTCTAAAAATTACAATGTTTTGGTAATGAAATTGGCTTCAGATATAATTTGATTCAACATATTAATGTGGTACAATGTTTATAAAATATATATTAAAGGGTAGTTCACTGAAAAAAATAAACATTTCCTGACCATTTACTCATATGAATTTCTTTCTTTTGTTGAACACAAAATATTCTGAAAAAGGTTGAAAACCTGCACCTATTGACATTTATACCAGGAAGAAAAATACTGTTGAAGTCAATGGCTGCTGCTTTCCAGCATTCTTTATAACATATTCTTTTGTGTTCAACAAAAACTCAGACAAGTGGAGGAAGTGTAGATGATGACATAATGCTCATCTTTGGTGAACGATCTGCTTAAAAAGGAATCAAAGGGATTATCATTTACTCATCCTGCACTTCAATACCTGAGTTTCTTTACAATTACAACTCATTAATTCATAAAATATCACTGCAATTACTATTTTTGTCAGTAGTAGTAACTCATGAAACATGACAAATGTGCAATTAAAACTGATTGATTAAAACAGGACACTAAGTGTACTATTTTTGAAAGAAATGTAATGTTTCTATTTTTAATAAATATAAACAGATGTCAAATAATTTTTATTCATACTTGTACACATTTTTAGTAAATATTTTGAACAGTTAATTAATGGAGTATGTTTACATGGACACCAATCATCTGATTTTAATATGATTAAGACAAAATTCTGAATAAGAGTCTACCATGTAAACAGCGATATTTGCTTGTTTGATGCATGTTGATGTTAGTCGCATTATTGAAGTGGAGTACAGAAATGCAAACACCACAATCAAACTATTACCATCATGTAGGATTTTCAACGCACTTTGCGATAGTCTATACACACGGCTGTTTGACGCTACTCTCTGCACCTACCAAATCAGAGAAGGACCACAAACACATGCATCGCCAAATTCAGTTCACTCTAGTGAACTGCATCCATGTTAGCACATAACGTTTGATGTGGTAAATTCACATAGGAATACACACAGGTTTAACGACTCGTTCTCTTCCCCTATAGTGCAATTCGGCCAGGTATACATCCAAGCTAAAATATTAAGATGAAAGTCACCATACCTTGCCTAGAAAAGACCCAGCTCCAAACCCAATTTTGAGAATAGATTGACAGCCATATATATATATATATATATATATATATATATATATATATATATATATATATATATATATTTATATATATATGAGCAATATCACACTCATAGCAGTGCGATATGGCTGTATATCGGCACTGGTGGGGGCACTAGCGCACGCCTCCCACCAGTGCCGATATACAGCCATAATCGCACTAATACAAATGTGATATTGCATTTATACAACAGTTTGACAGTATAATTGTGTATATAAAAACAAAATCAAACATGGAGAGTCTCAAAAACCCTTTTGTATGAGGAACTACTTTCTTCCGGATTCAAATCATAAGCTGACAGTTAAACAGTTGAGTGTGTCTTTTAAATTTTAGATCTGTAGTGTCTGCTTTTTGCTGGTTGTATGTGGGCGGAGTAATACACAAAGGGTAAAGACGCTGTAGGAGTTCTGATATTGCAGAATATCGCACGGCTATCAGCCAAACAGATTTAAGAACCAGACAGAACTGTTGTATATATATATATATATATATATATATATATATATATATATATATATATATATATATATATATATATATATATATATATATATATATATATATATATATATATATATATATAATTTTATTTTATTTATTTATTTATCTAAATCGCCAGATAAGAGTTTTGCGTCAACACAGCACGTTAACACTGATAACGGCCCACTACTAATAAAAATATATTTATATTTCACTCCCCTACAAAATCATCTCAAGTAATGTCTTTGCAATTAGAGCTTTTTAAATGATCAGGTGAAATAACATGGCAATAAATAAATTGCAGAGAAAATAGTATTGCAATGTCCAGTTTTTCCAATCTCGTGCTGCCCTAATCAACATGTCATTTGCATCACCAAGTCTTATAACAGATGAAGGCTGTATACCCAAGTATTTGGACAGTCTTATTATTTGGGCACACAAGTGCATTAATGCACTTCCTCTTGTCTGTTTTACAGGCTCCACTGAATTACTCCTGCAGTGGTTCGATTTGTGAGGTTGTTTATCAGGCAAAACACAATGTGCTCTGTGTGCAACTGCGCCAGGAGACTCAGAGTGTCAATGACGCAGGGCTGCATTACCAATTCAAAAAACGAAAACCTAATAAACTTCGCCGCTGTCAGATGCAACTCCTTGACATACTGAGCAGCCAGCAGACTACCGGCTATATGATTCAGATGACCTTATGCAATCATGACCCATAGGAAACATCACAGATGAGTGAATCACAGAACAACAGCATAATCATTTTGCATTTGCTTTATATCACAGGCAAAAACACCCGAGCACAAGCTGAGGAAGTTTACATACAAAACCATCATCTAATCTAAGCAGCCCGGAAAATAAGACACTTTAAATGCTGCACTTATGCTGTTGACATCATGTTTTGCACACAAATTAAAATTTCATTTTGTCATGTTTTGCATATGCACACATCCCAGACTTCATTAGCAGGCTACATCGGCTCCTCTTAAAAGGCCAAACATCCCATTTCAAGACTTTCACGATGCGCCTCTGGTGTTACAAATGAATCGCCATCTTCTAATCTAAACACTGGCCATTCAGATGTGCTTGTTACCAAAGCGGGAGGAAAGAGATTATGTAAATATTAGCTGTTGACATAAGAGTGTGACTATATTTCAGCAAACTGACAAGCTGAGCTGATGAGGAACAGGCGATAACAAAATCAGCCATGGACGCTAATGTCAACTGATGTAAACTGTCCCTCTCCTCCTCCTACTGCCAAAAGCTACAGTTCAACTCATCAACAACAGGCCCGTCATAATCGAGAAGTATTAATCCAACAATGTACATAAACAATATTAGAACACACACACACACACACACACACAATGAGATGGATAGTTTTGCAAAAAGCAACTTTTTACAAACAATGTAGACTTATTTCAGCAGAGCTTTGAAAATTGTGCCTCCAGTGCCTCTACTGGGAACAAACAACTGTTCTGCATACATAATGACTTTTCCAAACAAGAATGAAATACCGACCACTTTAAAAGGCAATCTTGTACATCTGTTTATACAACAGTTTTATCTGGTTCTTGAATCTGATTGGCTGATAGTCGAGCAATATTCTGCCAAAAACAGCACTCGTCCAGCCTCTTCACCATTCACTCTTGTGTATTACTCCACCCACATACAGTAACAAGCAGAGGACACTACAGTTGGACAAATATTGCTGCTGTTGGACAAAAGGTACTTCTGAGGCCTGTTTGGTCGAGAATGTAGTTGCATTTTATGAATAAGGATAGAGCCTGTTTTAAGTATTTGTCATTTCGAAGAGACAGCGCTTCGACGACCATTTGCCTGTCACTGAGCAGAGCAAAGATGGTTGACATTGTCCATCCACAAGAGGGCGACAGAGACCGCATAAGCCAGTAGAAGAGAAAACAGAATAATTTCTAACTACAATTGATAAAATCATTATTAAACTAGTAAGTAACATTTTAAGTCGATCTCTATTTTTTATGTTGTAGTGCTGTATTTATATCATACAAGTGTAATGTATTTAGTGTGAGATGAGACTCATATATCAGGAATGTATGTAATTTTGTGTTGGCCACTCTTTGTATATCCCTGAGTGACTTCTTGGTTGGCCATCTGTTTGTTTCTAATGAGTATCCAGAAGAAATGCCTGCATGTGTGTTTAACATTTTTCATTATCGCAAACACAACAGTAATCTGGTAGTGTTTGTGCTGCTTTAGATTTTTCAGGGAAAATTGCAATCTCCCGATAGTAGCATAGAAATAAATCACTATAGACTTATGGCATTTCATGCCGTTCAGCCTTATAATCATAAAATGTCAGCAAAATCACCTATTTTATCATCACTTTAGACATTACGCTAGAAAATCATTTGCAGAAACACTAGCTCTAAAGTGACGTTTGTGAAGTATAAACTGTTTCTGCTGTTCTGGCAGTCAGCTGCGGAAAGTAGAAAAAAGCAATTTTGTCATACAAAAGGGTTTTTAGACTCTCGTGTTTGATTTTCTTTATTATATACACAATTATGCTGTCAAACTGTTGTGTAAATACAATAACACACTTGTAGCAATGCAATATGGCTGTATATCGCCACTAGTGGGACACTAAAACACTTGGTCTTCGGCCTTGTGCCAACGCATGCTTCCCAACAGTGCCGTTATACAGCCATAATCGCACTGCTTTCCTCATGATATTGCTCATGAATAAATATTCAGTTAGGCACAGTTTGTATTTTCGCTGCTAGTGGGTGCGTATTCACAACAAAAAAAAATTATTGTTTAATGAAAGTTTTTAATCATGGGAGCTGTGATCGTCCTTACATTGCAAAGGACTCCTGTAGAAATTATGTTCAGATGATGAGCTAACATGTTCAAGACTTAGAATTGTGGTATTATAAAGTAGAGTAAGGCTGAAAGCCATCCAAAAAAGAAATACGCCGACCAATTCTGATCAGAGACTATAGCCACATGATGAAACAGCAGAACTTTTATTATATCACACGCTTATTTAGTTATTATACCAGTCATGTTCACATTGAAAAAAAGCACCATTTTATCATACTAAATAGATTTTAAACTTACTCTGTGCAATCAAATAAAACGCACAGCAAAAAAAAGCATCTTGGGCATTTTTACGATTTTTTTAATAAAATCAAACCAGAAATCAAGGGTCTATAACTTTAGCATGGTGACACAGGACATGGAAGAAACACTAGTTAAAATAGATTATTGCTCTGGATTTTGACAGCAAAATGTATAAAAGTGTTCTAGTTCTGTGATTTAGATATTGAAGTTAAACAAATCATACATGCAGTTCATATCAGCTCCCAAAAGAAGTTTTCACACATTTTGAAAGTCAAAAAAGTTCATTTGAGAAGCTTTGTGATGAATAGAACATTATAAATGAACAAACCATGCCTAAAAACTGCAGCAAAAGTGGGCTGTTCAATCATGCAGAGTGATGTTAAATCAGGGTTACAGCATGGACTCTTCTACTGCTTACCATTCCTTCCCTTAAAGCCAAAGTGGAGGTCCCTACGGCACTGGAAATCAGTGTGTGTGCCAAAGTCACTCCAGCTCTGCCTGACAGACACGCACAGCACTGCGCATCTAGATAACTTTGACGTGAAATTCAAGCTTGTTAGTATACATCAACCAGCTACTGCACTCACTGCAGCTCAATATCCAAAGCGCAAGTCTCACTGCCATTCCACGCTAAACAGAAGCAAACCTTACTGAGCTCTTCGGCGGAATGTTCTAGATTCTGCCCCAAGGCCACTCAGGACATTATCATGAGAACTCACAGGAAAGGCCATTGTGTTTACAAGAGGCAATTTCCTCCTTCAAATCCTTTTGTGTTTCCCTGTTAATGCAAATGGACCGGACGCCGCGCGTCTCAGCGAATGGATGACTCCGACTTTTAACACCAGGGATCCGCACAGCACAAAAAGCACTTACGCGATAGCGGTGCATGATTTATCTTTGAAAATTTAAAAGCCCTCTTGGTCTTGCAGGAGATCCTGGAAGCTCCTCGTGGATACAAGAGCAAACAAAATGGAAACATCAACATGTGCTGCAACCAGCTCCTCAACCTCTGGCGAGGTAAAGGTCAAACTGTCATTGTATTGCCTGAGGAAAATGAAAGCATGTTGAACACAGGCGGATAGTGCCCTACAGTAACTCATGTGTTAGGCTGGAGTGCTTAGTCACATCATGAACACATTTCAAATAATGATTACATGCTCTCTGAAATACTTGATTCTGATTAGTCACTCATGACATTCATGGTCAAATCTTTTCTGTAATGACCACTACTCTGTATAATTGGCTGCTGCCCCTAGCAACCCAATTTAGTACATAGTTAGACTAGTTTTGCTGCTCTACATGAACTCTTTGGCCTTCAATAAAAAAACTAATATTACCTTAAATTTACCTTATGCTGAGTTCAGAATGCATGATTTTTAAAGTAGTTGTGTCACAGATGTTTTCACACTGCATGACTATCCAGGGTAGTGTTCCATCTCTGCTGTGTTTACACTACAAGATGGATCCATGACAGGGGGTTTCAAACTGCATGAAGAATCGCTGACAATTCTGTCTCGGTCCTCACAACCAAACAACTACGTCTCACAACCAAATGCACGCGGAAAGTGACATGGAAACAATACAAGGTCACGTAGTATATCTTTTGTCAAGTACATAATAAGCCTTTAGTGGGGTACAAAATGTACTTATTTTGCTCACCTGAGTTTTGAAGGGAATTATAAATTTTTCTTAAACTTTTTTCTTTTTCGAGCCAGTTGTGTTATTGCTCAGATGACATGTCAAACAGAGACGGGTTCTCCTGTCAAATTTACATAGTTTTTTTTCTCAATTTCTTAGGTTCATATAGATCAAAAAGAAGCCCTTAACTTTTCCCCAACCTCCCGCTGGCCTGCAGATACTCATAAATGTGGATACTGCTCTCTCATTGGCTGTAGGTAATTGCCAATGTTATTTTCAATCAGAACACATTTTACACGGCATGATTTGAATCACTGACAGGTCCAGATATTTAGCATGCCAAATATCTCATGGGTGTCGGCGACTCATCGGCATTTCCCTAGGATTGCGTCTTTGACAGTTCACACTGTATTACTCACATGATCAAGCACCGATTTTGTCGCAATTTATTAAATCGTTAGCGAATCAAAATCGAGGCTAAAGTCATGCAGTCTGAACTTGACATAGATAAGCTTCACTATGGATTGTGATCACCTTGATCACTAACAACCAACTGATTATACATAATCCAGGGATTGGTCAACTTTTCAGATTTCATTGATTAATTTAAATCAGTGATCCTAAACTACCAAGCCGCACATCCGGGACCGGTCAGTGATTGAATTCTTTAAAAAGTTTTTTTGCTAAGCGGGAAAGGCCGAATAAAGGACCCACTGGATCCATAACTTATTTGTCAACAAATCAGGTGAATCCACAATGTCTGTGCAAGGAGATCAACAGCTGGAGACTGAAAATGACGGTGGCTTTTTAGATGCTGTTCGCATATCGCTTTTCTGGAGTTCACACAAGTAAGTTATTTCCATTGGAGGTGCACGGCTTGCAGCTTAAGTAGCGTAACACGGTGCACCACAAAAACTGACCAATCAGCTTCGTACTTTGTATGGAATATACACATCTTGGTTGACTAGTTATCTCAGACAATCACAGAATACCTCAACACAGTGCTTTGTAATTTTCTTCATAAATAAAACTTGTATCAGAGTTACAGTAATGGTTAATCAGCTTGGCTCCGAGAAAACGGTTGATGGTCAGCTTGCAACCTACGAAGCCCCACTGGGGACCACTGATTTAAATGACATATTTTCCAACAATTGCATTTTTTTTTATAAAAGCAAGGACTGAATAAAAATATTAGCAAATGTTACAGGTTGACCCACTGCTAATATGCTGATGATTATATTGATTACCCATTCGTCTTTCAAACACCAAATGGTCGACTTCACCCAATGACAGAGATCCAGTGTCTATGTTCCCAACTGACAGTTCTGTCTAAGAGCTGCCTAATAATTAATCAACACTTTACTCTTGTAACATGAAACGCTAGTAACAAGAAAACTAAGACGAGTGCGAGAACTCCCAGCATGAGCAAAATTAACTCATTTAAATCAGGAGAATCATGACAAACCACTAATGCATCAGACGGACGTAAATCAAATTGAGAATTCAAACCGGTGACTGATATTTAATGTGCCACCAAAATACAGAAAGTGCTTTGAATTATTGATAAGCAGGGAGCAGGACGATTTTAAACAGCTCTGCTCCTGCTATCAATCATTCATGCTCTTCCAAGCGAAAACACTTCACTCCCTCAAGTGTCGGATCTCACTTAAAGGTGGAGGGCCTACGCTTCGATATCTCACTTCAATTGAAGGATTAAAACAAACCAGACAATTAAAACGCATCACCCCTAAACAAAGTCTGTACTGCGGTTGATTGAAAAGATCACTAGGTCAAGGATTAAAAAGAACATTCAGTGATGACTAACAAACAACTCCTCTTGCATATTTTTACCAATCAGTCATTCACATCTGCACTAGGAAACATTTGCCAGTACACCTAATTGCAAACTGACTACATTAGAATTAGGCTGGCAAATATTTTCTATTAGGTCATGCCTACGGTGAGCATAATCAAACTTGCACCCACTCAGACTAATGGAATACAGAGTATCTCTGTGCTAGTCCTTTGGTGCCAATCGTCCAATTAGTGTCTGGAAACAAGTGCTTTCTGCCCTGGCATGATAATATCAAAGGCTGGCAGGACAGTACCTGCCATCATGGGAGCTGGTAATTGTCATCAAGAGTCATTGAAACCTTCTACAAGCATCTGTGTGTTCCTCTATCATCAAAAACAAGATGTGCAATGATCTAAATAAAAGACATTGCTGATTAGTAGTGTGATTGATCATAAGTGATACATGTTCCTTGGTCCACAGTTTGGGACAACTGGGAACTATTCAAAAAGCATGCAAACACTGAAAGGACAAAAATCTTCCTATAGGCTTGGAGTTTAAAAAATACAGATAAAATAAGGTAATAATTTGTATCTAGATGAGAGCATCTAATACAATCAGTGAGAAATGTCAACAATTGAAAAGAAAAATAAATGTGTACCGGTCTATGGAGTCCCTGCATTAGCTCTTAAATTGAATGCAGTTGTCAAACAAACAACAAAAGATTGAAAAAGCACATGCTACTCCTGACTCTTGAAGTAATAAAAAGGGGTCAGATGTGAAAAATGATCAAAAACTGCAAATCCAATTATTTGTTGTGTAGATCTTGAGGATTCAGTGTACAATTTTAGCACAACTTGGTTTATTTTGGCAATATTAGCAATCTAATTGTGAAGTTCAAATGATAGCCTGAAGGCCTTCACAAATCGCAAAAACAGAATTTAGTAGAAGTAATTAGACCTGTGACGATAACCGGATTCAAGGTTTACCACGGTTTGGAAAAGTCAAGGTTATAAAACTGCTAAATTTCTCTTATACTGTTCATAGGGTATATGAACGTTTTTTATGAGTGTTGTAAAGAAATTTGAGTTTTTGAAACTAATGATGACAGCAGAAGTCAACGATTTGTCACAATTATTTAGCCTGACATGTATACTGTAGCAAAATATTAAAAATGTTTCCTAAAGTGGCAGGTTGCAGTTGTTTCTCCACAGTTGCAGGTTTTTTTTTTAATTTCCTGTTGTGGTCGACGTGTGTTTAACATGCAAAGAAATATGGATAAGACCAAGGAAGCACTTTTTGAAGGCAAGTTTCAGTATAAAACAATTAATGTAGCATTACCAGGCTCACCAGCGTTTCCTCCAGAGTTTCATGCAATTTCGGGTGTTTCATTTTTAACTTTCAACATTTGTTTAAATGGAATTTGATACCGCATGGCGAACGGAAAGAAAAAACTCAGCATTTCGTGACTCAGTGGTGCTTTAAGGTAATAAAAACAACAATCGCTGCTTACATGTAGACTTTTAATAAGAGTATTATCTTGATCATATAAAAATTGGAGTATTGGTGTCCATGTAAATGTACTCAGAAAGTGCCAGATGAAGTCGCGAGCTGTCAAAGTCAGAGCATTTCTCTGCCTTTCAGCATGAGCTCTCCAATGTTTCATTAAGTTTGACATGTTTCCCCTCTTAAACCCAACTTTTGTAAAGCATATGCTTCACAATGTTATGTCAGAATCCTTGTGAAATACAGCTATTTTAGAACGCTTAGTTTAAGCAAATTTGATAAACGCGATCATGCATGTTGAATCTGAAGGGAGTCGCTCCAGCTGCCCTGTCCTGCACACGTTGTGGGTTTGTGTGTGTTGGTGTGTGTGTTTCTTACCAACAAACCTGCCTAAACGTCGCTGTCTGTACCCACTAAATCAAAAAGTTATGAATTGCTGTGAGATTGCGTTGCACTCTTAGCTCACATCATTCAAAAGAAAAGGTCCACATTGTCCTCCGATAATGTCAACAGACTGAACGGTTTTAGCAACTGGATGAATGTAAAGAGAACAAAGCTAAATTGTTTCTACTTTATAATTAATGTTCTCAACTATCAGCATTACAACTTTACAATGAGTACAATTGTTTGTATTCAATACTATATTCTTAATATAATTTTCTCTTTTCCATATCTGCAATGTCTGTGTTTTGACATTTTTTTTGCAGTCCACTTAGAATCCAACTTGGAAATGCATTTTTTTCTTTATTGGCATTGATTGTTTTAAAATTAAAATGGCATTAACATGCGTGTGTTTTTATTTCTGTAATAAATATGGCTGTCAAGCCAGGATCTTGATGGTTTATTGTGGGTATAAATACCTAAAAAAATGTAAATGCTTTTAAAATCATTGTGCAGTCACAGGCCTCAAAAATACATGGAAAATGTTAACTTTAAATAATATTTAGACTTGATCAACATTGCATATCCTGCGATTAGAATGATTGGAATGAATTGGAATGATTTCTGAGCGATCATATAACACTAAAGACTAGTTATGATTTCTCATCACAGGAACAAAATACATCTTAAACTATATTAAAATAGAAAACAGTTGTTAAAAACTGTATAATTATTTCACAAAATTACTGCTTTTGCTTAAATAAATGCTGTGTTGTGGTTAGATAAATCTTTTTTTTTCAAATTCACCCTTAAATTTAACACAAAGTGCTTTACTTGGGGAAAAACAGAACTTAAAAATACAATAAACCAAAAACAAAACATCTCTTTCAATCAAATGTACAATATTATAGCTTAAAAACTGTCTGTAAACCACAGTTTGCACAATGTGATGTCAAGCAGCCCATATTTTGCCTTGTTTTAGTGGAAAAGATTGTTTTCAGGGTGGAACACACCAGTGATATGGGGAATCCCTTCTGAGGTCAAGGCTTTCCTCAGACGTCAACCGTAATCCAGGGTTCCAAGGCTGTGACTAAGCTCCTGTACTTTCCCTGCCAGTACAACCACTGCATCCATCGATTTGGTCCACGGTCTGCAATGACATTTCAGCTGGATTCTGTTATTGCTCCTGATTTGTCTCTACAACAACCAAATGACCTTTGATTGAGGATAATGGCTAAAAGCCCTCTTTTTTTGTGCAGCGTCAGTGTGATCATATCATACTGTACTGTGCGCCGAATACAGTAGAGAGCGAGTCTGAAAGACTAACTGAGAAATCTTGTCAGACTGGAAATATGCTAAAAATTACTGACAAGTGCACAACACTCCCCCTGCTATTCATGGACTTTAGACATCCATCAAGCAGGACACTTTGAACACAACCCAACCACTTCCACAAAGCCACATCACAGTCGCACTTTAAAAAGGTAAATATTTAGTGGGCGTTCTGTTATGTATCACTCCGATCGTGGTGCCAGTATATAATCTGATTCATTATTAGCAAATAATATGTAATTATCGAGTAAATTACAGGAAACTAATATTTATCTTAGCAATAGAGTCACAATAATTTATTGCACACTCTCCAGATTTAACAGGCCCAGGCATCGCGTACATAAACAAGGCTTTAAGAAACAAAAGTGATAGAGTGATAGAGCACAGCTAATTATCCTCGGAGATGTTTTTGACAGCAATCCCTTTGCCAGTAATCTGTCTTGGCTCACATCCAGTCAACCTTATGTGATTTTAGTCGCAGTCGACCTAGAGTACAAGTAGTACAGGCACAAGTCACACAGTAAAAATGAGCTAGTAATAGGGCTGCACAATTAATCAAAAAAATATTGTGATCTTGATTTGACCCCCTACAAAATCTTAATCCAGCATATCTACGATTCAGCCAAATATATTTTCATGCTCAGGAGGAGCATAAAGGAGGTCACACAAGCCTTCACATTGTTTTACATACATTGCTCAGCAATGTTGACACCTCGAAATGGTGTTATAAGAGTCACCTACCTGGACCGTAGCCAGGGGGGGTTCAGGTGGTTCAAAAGACCCACCCCTTACTGACAAAAGTCAGGAATTTATCCAATAGATGAGCTCATTTGTAACATTTTGACCGCTATGCCATCATAACTAGTGAAAATAATCCATTAAAAGGGGCTTTAAGACTAAGGGGAATCCTCTGTTGGCTGTTGCTTCAGCGTGACTTTAGCTAATCAGTTGTGCAATGCAATCAATTATTTTTCATTAGTCCAATATCCAGCTGTGCAAGAAAACATACAATCTGTATCTATGTAATTGATATCTCCTTTTATTACTGTATTGTTTTTAAATAGAAAAAATATTTTACAAATAACTTTTATTCTAAATCTTGGACCTTATTCTTGAAACAAAAAATTACCAATACAAAAGGTGTGAAGCACCAAAAGCGGCCCATTTTAAAATTTATTTGAATACTAATTTGGCTATTGCTGTTATCCATGAATTTTCAAATATATTTATTTACAAGAGAGGCTAAAAAAATTGTGAAGCTCTACATTATTATTATTTTTATTATGATGATGATGATAATGATTATTATTAATGCAGTATTTAAATCTAATAATTAAATAGAAAATGAGGTATAACCGCAAAAAGTATTTTTTTTTACCTTTTGAGAAAAAAAGAACCACCACTTTTCTGCAGGCCTCCCTACTAAATTTAATTTCTATCTTCATGCAATGATGTATTCGCAGCCACCAAATGACACGTGACCTAACGCACAGTTTGTTTACTACTGAAAGAACGAGCGTACTCGTGAATTAGGTCTATTTTAGTGAACAGAAGCTGCACAGGTTGTGAATAACAGGTAAGAAAGTTTTAAATGGTTTGTTCCACATAGCGATCGTCTGAGCCGTTTTTTTTTTTTCCTCAAAGTGACGGCAGCCATGACATGAGCCGCACTCGGCAGTGAAAGTCAAACCTAAAGCGTGCACATCATTTAAATAACCATGTGGCATTTTACAGTTATGATTGTGACAAGCATTTGATGTTTTTGCTTTCATAGCGAACACAAAGTGTTGTGCATGAAAATAAATGTTTAACAGTGTCAGTATAGCTACTCTTGCCATTATAATGTTGAATATAATTGCAAGAGGGAATCTGATAATGACAATTGTCTCATTTCACCACTGAAAAAAACAGGTCTAACAATGCTGTCAATGACAGATTGCAAGTATATGCATCAAACATCATAATTCAACTTTAGACATATGAATAGTTGTTATCTGATGCAATCACTTTACTGTGAATTAACAACCAGGACATATTTCAAGTCCATTCAAGTCCACTATTCCAAGTCTACACAAAATTAAGCATTTTAACCAACAGAAGGCCTACACATACTCCTAATATTATTATTGTTAATTTTCCATATGTATGGGAAATAATAATAGCCTACTCACATTAACCTTAAAAAATCATGATCTTGATTTAAGCAAAACAAATTGTAATTCTCAATTTAGCCAGAATCGTGCACCCCAACCAACAATTTCATACATTTGACTATTTTAAAGTGACTAATTGTGCAAACTGACAACAAAGCACATGCTTTGTAAAAGGCAAAGCAAGTGTGCTTGAATTTTAATGATCCCATGCAAACGAATAATTCCATACGCAAGCCACGACATGCCACAATTTGACCATGATTAATGACCAAAAATATTTGAATGCAAATTTGGATTTGTAAAACAGACGCAACATCATTTAAAATGCAAAAATCAAGTAAACAATGGCGCTGAACATCCACAACGAGTCAAGCCACTACTTTCAAAGCCTAGTATAAACTTGTACATAAATCAGGCAAACGCCAGAAACGACAAACCATTTGTTTACACACACACAAACACACACACACACACACACACACACATACATACAATGTGAAAGTATATTAAGCCAGTAAATTGTGCATTCTGTTTAAATGTATATCGTCTACATTTATTACCAAATTAGCAAGGAGACTGTAAGCGGCCTGCCACGTGTTAACCACTACATAATACAACAGACAAGCTTTCATGCGTTTGAAGCCTTTAGTAATGAGCTTATGCAAACATGCAATATTGATCTTTCTGCTCCTCTATTCTGAATGCCTTCTATAATAATTTCATAATCCATTGGGACGTGGGCATCTTGCCAAACATGTGTCACGACTTAATTAGCTATCAGAGACGGAAAAGACTGCACCTGTGACTGACAGGCCCGAATGCAATCTGTCTGCACTGTCTTTCACTGAACAATACTTTGTGGGAAAACTGAATAAACAAAATGTCAGATTCGTTTCCGAGATAATTCACGGAAGCCTAAGCGAATGATCAAATCCACGGCCCTTTGAGAGCCGCGTCTATCCAGGAGGCAGTTTTAGGGAGTCTATTACAGTAATGGGATATAATTATTAATCTTCCCCTCAATTGTCACAGCCAATTTGTAGAGCTGATAAACTGTTGAAAATGCAGCGAAATGATTACTGAATTGATAATACAGCTATAGAAACTAAGCGAAGTCCACAAACTGAATGAGAAGGCGTCCAACTAAAAGTCCAAAAGCACCGGAGAGGCGATTGTTTTGCCAAGGACACATTCATCACCATGCGCACAAAGTCTTCCACACTTGTGACAGCCTCCTGACTTCCTCCAACATCAATATTTTCCAGAAGCGTTTTCAGCTTGAGTTGTTACTCTGTCAGACAGGCAACTGTGAGAAATTCCAGCCGGTTCTCCTCCCTCGTACTACAAAAGTGGAGCTGCCCATCAGAGTACATAACTTCCAGGAACCTCGAGCCCTCCCGGAGTACAAACATATTAAAGTACATACAACCAACTTTCTCTCTTGCCAAGTCAACTAGGGTTAAAACCTGACCCATTTTTTGCACTCTTTTAAGTAAGTGCAAACACTTCATTCCAAGTTTATGATGACTTCTCAAATATCTTCAATGTCATATTTGTTATAGCTGATAACCTATAACTAGTAGGTATTAAAATGGTGTTACTTTTTGAAACGTATGTAAATAAGTAAAATGCTAAAACCTAAAATTTTTATCCTGCAAGAAAGTAACAAAAAAACTGTACGGTATTTGCCCAAAAAAACCTATTGTTATTAAAATTACGTTTAACTATTAAACTTGGTTTTCATGATTAAATAAGTGAGTCTTAAATTATGTCAAAACTAATCAAACTAGGGCTGCACGATATTGGAGAAATTTAACATTGCAATTTTATTCTGTGATACAGTTGAAGTCAGAATTATTAGCCCCCGTGAATTATTAGCCCCCCAGTTTATTTTTTCCACAATTTCTGTTTAACAGAAGGAAGATTTTTCCAACACATTTCTAAACATAATAGTTTTAATAACTAATTTCTAATAACTCATTTATTTTATCTTTTATTACTGTTTTCCGACTGGAACTGTATTCAGGTACACAGTAATGGAATAATCAAATGTAAAATAATACTGCATAGTTTTTCAATGAATTCAATTCAATAAAATTTGCCATTTTAATTCATCGAAGTTACAACCGGTACAATTTTTTTTTAGCCTGAACACTTTTAAAATCCTCACACAGTCAGGAGCCTCAAAAAACACTTGTGAAATGATCATCAATTATAATCCAGACTCAATAATGCGTATGCTTGTGATGTGACTATTGCAAATGATCACATTGCGATATCGATAGTAAAAGCGATACATTGTGCAGCCCTAAATCAAATGCCGAGTTCACTCTTTTATTTTGGCTCTCTTGATTTGTTTAGTCCACACCAAAAAAGAAAATGAGACATTAAGTCATGGTTTGCATATGCCTCATTTCCACTCAGCGGTATGGTACTGTTTAGTAAAGTACAGTACAGTTTGGTATAATTTAATTTTTTTTAAACTGCAAGGTGTGCTATTTTGGTACTTACAAAACGACTGCTTACAAGACTTAACGTACGTACATCTGATTGCGTTTTGAGAATTTCTAAAATGTATAAAGGAGTTAAAACTACACCACAAATGTCACATTAACAAAGATCTGCTCCAAGACACATTTCTGATGCCTGTACTAAAAAAAAGTTAAACAAAAACAAATAACTTATAAATAATACACAATT
Organism: Danio rerio; assembly: GCF_052040795.2. NCBI lineage: Eukaryota > Metazoa > Chordata > Actinopteri > Cypriniformes > Danionidae > Danio > Danio rerio. Next base: position 32,897,362 of record NC_141033.1, on the reverse strand, counting down.
TCTAGCGATGTAACATACCAATATGCGTTTTATTGCAAATAAACATGAAATGTTTGAACAAACTTTGCATTAAAGGTTGAATTTGTAACCTTTATCAGCTGTTTAAGGGTAAGCTCTAAAATTGCTTATTAGCTTCACAATTGATTATAAAGAAACATTTAAATGACATTCTGAAGTACAAGTAAAAAGATATAATAAATGATACAATCAACACAATACTCAAACCCTTTTCATAAGCCTACGAATTGCAACAAATAACTTTACAATGCCCTACATTACAGAAGCAAAATAAGTTATGAACAGCAGCATATCACATAAACTTCAATCAGGACGCTCTTTTGACAGCAGACGACAGTACCTGTTTGAGAACTTCAGCTTATCAATATCCAAATGACACTTAAGGACATTCGTTCATTCAAATTTACACCCGTGTTCACAACACCACTATCTCGAATAACATCATCAACAAAAACACACATCATTTCAGCTGACAATTCCATCTATTTGGAAACACTAAAAGACGTCTTTTTCAAAAACACGACTGCCTCTGCGAACAAGTATCAGAATAAAGCAGATCCGCGGTTCTCTTATCCCATCTTGCATGTACGCTGACAGTAAATCAGCTCAGATTGACAAATGCCTGCCGCCACGCATGATGCCAGGCACGAGTGGCAGAGAGGAGCACAGAGGAGCACTGAGATGTTTATCAGACAACAAGCCGAGCTGATCTTCAGGACATGATGTACTTTGTCATGTTTCTGTCAGCCGAAACCAGTTCTGCTGGTAAGCGACACTTTGAGTTTGACGATCCTCATCCTACTGATTTTCACCCTGTTTGACCCAAAGCTAAAACAGTTTGCAAGTTTTGAAACATCATCTTGTCATGATGTCAGGAACATTTTATAGAAATCGACAATTAATAGTGGTTTATTTGACTATATTAATCAACTTGATGAGAATAAGAATGGACATCCTTTCCCAGCTGATTAACCACACTACATTAAGACATGAATGGTAGGGTTTATTTTTGTACACACGCAAGCACACACGACAAATCAAGCTGTTTCACTTTGAGAGGAAATTCTGATATTGTGTACACAGAATTTCCCAGCGCCTTCACTACAACCTGTCAAAATAAAAGATCAGTTTACTTTAAGAAATGTCAGAAATGGTTTAATATTTAAGTAAAATTTTACAAGGAGTGTTTCGTTTAATTTTTGTGTTTTATTGTTTTTTAATAGTTTGATGTACTTGGATTTTTATAATTAAATTTCATGCTTAATTATATGTAAGTTCAAGTAAAAAGCACTAATTTACATAAAAGCAAGAACAGGTATCTAAACATTAGATGAAGCATATTTCACTGGAATAAAAGAGGTACATATTTTTACAGAAACATTCTGAATGTCTTTTCATTAATAAAAAAATAATATAAAGTACAACAAGCAGATACAAAAAAATAAATGTTTTACAGGAATGCAAAATAATGAAACATCTTTGAAATCAGCCAATAATGACATAAAATATAATCATTAGTATTGTGTTGATAAATACATGATATGGTAATTGAAGTCAAATTTTACAAGGAAGGTTTCATTTAGCTTTGTGTTTAATTTAATAATTTGATGTTCTCTGATTTTTATAATGAAATTTTATACTTAAATATTATATTTAACTATACAAATAAAGCTAAAAAGCACTAATTTGCATAAATCTTAGAATAGATATCTGAAAGTTGGATGAAGCATATTTCACTGATATTTTAAGAGTTAAATATTTTACAGAAAGATTCTGAATGTCTTTTCATTACTCCATAAATTATAAAGTACTATTAGCATATACAAAAAAAAAAAAAAAGTACAGGAATGTAAAATAATGAAGACAAAGCAGGGGTGTCCAAATTCGGTCCTGGAGGGCCAGTGTCCTGCATAGTTTAGCTCCAACTTCCTTTTACACACCTCCCTAGTAGTTTCTAGTATACCTACACGCTCAGACAAAATGTACGCGAGCTGTCACTGGGGTGGTACCTTTTCGAAAGGTACAAATTTGTACCTTAAAGGTCCATATTAATACCTTAAGGGTAGATATTAGTACCTAAAAAGTACAAAAGTGTTCCTCTTAACATTTTTTGGTACTATTATATACTTTTGAGGAACCAATATGGACCCTTCAGGTACAAATGTGTACCTTTTGAAAAGGTACCACCCCAGTGACAGCTCGCGTAGAGAAAAGAGCTGGTTCAGGTGAGTTTAATGGGGTTGGAACATGCAGGACACCAGCCCTCCAGGCCTGAGTTTGGACACCTCTGACATAAAGTATAATTATCATTAGTATTGTGTTGATAAATAAATGATATGGTAACTGAAGTCATAAAATAACATCTACTTTAATGGTCATAACTATAATCATAACAACATCCACTAAAATAAGTTAAAAAAAAAAATACCAACATGCTACATTTTTGAAAAACTCCAACACGGTACATGCCTAATTTATCTGCTTAATCCCCAATTATAATACCATATATAATGTTATAGAAATCAGGGAAATGCTACATTAACAAACAATTCTGTAAAAACCTTAAGTGACTGGTTTAACAAACACTAAATGAGCATTTTAGATCTTTTAATTTTTACTAAACATTTAAAAAATGGTTTAAAATTATAAGGAACATTCTACTAGTAACATACATTTTCACTTATAAAAACTGTGACAGGGCCTGACTTGAGCTTGTCGTCCATCAAATTATACAAAAACAAGCCTAAAATCATTAAATTCATTGATAAAAAGCATCCTAGATCACTGTCAGCTTCTCCTCCATCAAATGATATCACCTCCAAGTCATAGAGTTAAACATGAATTGCACACATTTTATGTTAAATTTAATGAAAATGTGACAGGGCTGACAGAAACATGGGGACAATTGTAAAATAGTTTTCATGTGTAGAATTTATTTTATTATTTCATTTTTTTAATCAGTTGATGTGAATGATAACCACTTAAACTTGCTATTTCTGTAAGATTTTTCTCTGTAAATAACAGTTTAACAAAACTATTAAAACTGTAGGTTATTAGTATGATTAGTATGAGGACGAGCACAATGACAGGGTTTGTAAATTTGTAAAGTGCTTTTAATAAAGAACAAAAATCTGAGAACCAAATGAATGCATATTCCTTTACAGAACAACTCTCAGAAATCAATTATCAGACTATTTTAGACATCTTTGGGATGAAATACTTTTTATTCCCGTTATTTGTGTTTTTATTTTAGGGACAGATAATGTACGTGTCTGGTAAAATGTCCCAAAAAGGCAACGTTTTTTGGCGAGACTCTACTAGAAAACCAAGCACAACTTTCCCCTTTGTTATCAAACAATTCTAACAGAAGGACACAAAACCAAGTGATATATTTACCAAAGATAAGCAGTGCCAAACAAACACCAAAAAAAAAAAAAATCTTGCATTTGCTCAGGAGAACAACTCCCCTTCCCTTAATTCAACAAAAAGGCTTTTAGCCATCATAATGATTTACAAAGTGACGAGTCAAACAGATTTACAGCGACAGCCTGAAAGGAACCCAACACAAATACAATTACCATTCACGTGATGGTCACCGCCAACCCCCTCCACTCGCGGGAGGCCGAAAACGGGAAACACGCTCTCAATTCACCTCTTTAAAAGAAGCCACCACCGCCGAACGGGGTGGAGAAAAAGGCTGCCATTGTGGGAGTCACTTAAAGAGAAAGACACAAGGATCGGCGGTTTGCTACGAGCCAGTCACCATCATTATTCAATATCAGATGAGCTGACGAACCATAGCCAGAGGGCAGTGACGTGTGCTAATTCTTTAGACACCAGCTGCAGCCAACAACACAGGCTACACCGCCTCATTATTAGGGTCAATCCTAGACAAAACACTCTTGTTCTTGTGTCTAAATAAACCATTTTTATTTTAATATAGAGACAAAAAGCACAATTGACCTTGATGGCAGAACACTAAACTGAGCTTGGGAGTACACTGCTTTTTATAAAATCACTTCAAAATCTCAGAGTTTGTGTCTGCTGATTGAATTCCAGCACTGTAAGAGATTCAATTTGGACAATTAATTGAGTCACTCTATAGCAGGGGTGGCCAACCCTGTTCCTGGAGAGCCACCTTCCTGCAGATTTCAGTTGCTACCCATATCAAACACACCTGAACCAATTAATTAGGACCTGAACACCACGTGATAATTACAGGCAGGTGTGTTTGACATGGGTTGCAACTGAAATCTGCAGGAAGGTGGCTCTCCAGGAACAGGGTTGGCCACCCCTGCTCTATAACATCAACTCTATAGAAAGTTGTAAGTGGGCAGATTATATATATATATTTAGTATTTTAGTAGTTATACAATATAAAAAAATAAATAAATCCAAAGGCATATAATGCAAGATTTTTGCTTTGAAATATTCCTAAAACCACTAGAAGGTGGTAGAATGTGATTATATTTTCAATCAATGTGATTTACATTCAGTCAGTGAAGTCATAATTAATTTTAATTTTCACAAACAAATAAAGAACGTCTTAAGAAAATGTAAATACATTTAAGTAAATAATTCCAAACCTGGGTCATTGCCGATAACTAAACCTATAACACTTATTTATTCAAGATCCAAATATAATAAACAATGAAGCAATGAATCTGTTTAATGTACAAAATTAAAAATAAATCATTTAAATAAGCCTAATTATATTTATTTAAAAATGAATTATCAAAATAATTGATATCAATCCCTCCTACATTCCAATAACAAATGACAATAAACTACCAAATGGGCCAAGGTGTTAAATAAATAAGCACGTACATGGCAGCGCTTTGTTAGTACAACTTGTGATCTAATTAATGAAACTGCAGCACATAAGCAGTGGCCCCTGTGCACATGTTCAGCTTCCTTTACACTTCCCACCTGCCCACTGACAAACAAGCTTCTTCTGCGGTTGTCGATGGCTGTGGCGTGACGCAGGTTTGAGGTTTGCGTTCTCTTCCTTGAAAACAGACCTACATAAATGTTTGTGTGGGTGTTGGCAACTATCTGGGTGGGAATTCTCTAGCAGAGGAGCCCCTCAGGGCACTCCAGATTGAGTTTCCTCTGTTCCTGCGTCCCAGAGTCAAACGAATTCCAGAGAAAATTAGACAGCCGGCCATGTGCACGAACGAAGGCTGCTTTCGACAGCTAAAAGGAGGTAGCAGAGCGCTTTTACACTTCGCTCCAAAACACTGGAATAGCCTTGCTGAAAATGGCCACAAATGACGTACAAATTATTCAAACACCAGATATAATTGTTGGTATTTAATAAATAATTGGTATTTAAAGATATAATTGTATAGTGCAGAACACTATAATTGTTTCATGTAACTGAAGAAGGCCTGCTTCCAATAAGTGGTATGATATGGTACGGTACAGTACAGGTCATCACACTTTTATGGCAATTTCCACTGTCAAAAAGTACCAAAAAGCAAACTGTACTGTACCACTTTTTGGGTATTTGCAAAAAGTATGTTGCACAACCAAAGAATACCAAAAGGCAGAGCTAGATAAGCAGCTGAATGCTACTGATTTACAGAAAAATGTCACTAGCGAATGCACAAGCCAGGAGAATGAAAACAAAGGAAGAGCCATTTTTAAATACACAACCGAGACATTACATCTTAATAATACATACATATAATAATCAGCCATGGTCGACCAGAGTTCAAACAAATCTTGTCTTCATCTCAATGAACAGCCACAAAGCCAAGAGGAATAAAATCCGCCCTAAGTGCGAGCGGTTTCACTTTCTCCAGAGAGCTCGAGTGCCCTTGCCACGCATTTATATTTAAAATATCAAACTTTTTGAGCTGATGATAATAATAACGTGCATGTGTTTATCGAGGTCCTTCTGACAACCTTTTAGAAATGGACAAACGTGAGAGTGCAGTGCGAAAAAACTAAGGAGAAGCCAGAAAAAACAAAGGAGCAAATGATTCTTTCAGCAACCTAAAGCATAAACAAACTGCCATGTTTAACTTTCATCATCGCTATTATAAACTTAGAATAGCAGAATTACTCTCTAATAGAAGTTACATGTACTGGTGAAGAATAAAGATACAGATGAGAGTTTTGTATTGACTGAGGGCTACATTGAGTGTTGTTTTTGAACCCAAATAAGGACTAAATGTGTGCTGTGTGTAGTTTTTCTGTAACTGGTAACATATCGGAGACTATAAGGGTCTGTTTGTGTTCATATATGTTGCATTTATTGATATATTCTGTATATTTGCAGACGTTACAGTAGATTATTTTACACTATATAATCATTGATCTGTAGTTATAATCAAATCATGTTCATTAAAAAGGTTAGTAATGAACATTTATACACAAGCATTTGTGTATACAGCTCTGTTTTTGTGAGAACTGCTTTTCAAATAATATGTGAACGACCTGTACAGCTTTGACATTTCTTTGAGCAACAATGACATCGACTGCAACTTTCTGTCATACACCACGCACAAAAGGTTACCATTGTAATACAATACATCAGTATTATGAATTATTTTTGGTTGATTGTAATCCATAACATAGTGTACCTTTTCCATCAACATCATCTGACATTATAAAGATGAATTTGTTCTGAAAAATGAATTTGTTTAACTGAATTCTTGTTTTTGTGACCATTTTCTAAACAGCAGCCATGTTAAAGCAAATAAATGTTTATTTTTGATTGAACTGTTTTGAATAGCAGGCACAATGTATTTTTTTCTCCAATTGATATGCATCATGAAAGGCACTATACCAATAAACTTGAACTAAACTGAACATACTAACCTCTGACCATCACATTATTCTTAACCGTAAAGTAGAATTATGCTTTCTTTCAGTAAAGCCGCCTTAAAATATTATGTATCATGAAAAGAGCTACACAAATAAACTTGCATTGAACGGAATTGAATTAAAACAGCAAGCCAACCTCAATAACACTCAGTGGTATTGATTAGACATTTGCAATGTCCTGAAAAAGGTGCTTTGCTTTCCTATATTTGAGATGGTGAAAAAAAATCTGCATGTTATTCCCTTTTCTGCCATTTCTCATCTGAGGGCCGCCATGAAAATCTGAGCTGGCATGTGCCATCCGTCCCTGGTGAGTACTTACAGATGCAAAGTCAGGAGCTCTCAGAGGACACGCACCCAACGTGCATCACGCCACCGGCTCAATCCAGCTAATAAAACAACCATTCATTCTGATGTTCAACATCTCACCCAGCGTCATGGGAAACTATGGGGGAATGTAATGGACGCCGTGCCGTCTTTAAGGCATGCAAGATTAATATGCCAGCAGTGGGTTAATGTGCAATTAAAACATTTCATGTGAACACTGTTTGCTTATGCTTCAGCAACAAGCTCAATACAGCAACAGCAGATTAACAATCTCAGCAGCCACTAATGAAACATGGAGCGTGTTTAACAAAACTACTACTTCAGAAGCTCTAGTTAGCTGCGAGATGTAGGAAGTTATGTAGGAATTTGAACCATTATGGTTTGTGCACAATATTCACAATAAAAGGATTTCTCAATACTTTTTCTTTCAATGGAAAATGATAAATACACATTATTTTGCACGGTGTGTTTTGTTTTTCTGCTGATACCTTGGTTAGTATATGATCTATGGTCATGGATGAATAAATATGACACTCAATCCACCAGTATGTCTTAGCAAGTTCCAGTATGTGATGCATTTAAATCAAGTAATTCATTTGATCTCAAGTACACTTGCCATTTTAGTAGCAATCACCTTTCACATGCTGCTAAGCTAAAAATACTTTAACCCTTGTGTGCTGATGGGGATGTTTTCATCCACTCTGGGGTGATTCTGAGTCTTAATTTGACCACAACTTTCTCTGTTTCAGCAAATGGAATGATTTTTGGTGACAAACCTTACGCAAAAGGGTTGTCAATTCGATCAATACACAAGTAGGTCTGCACAATATAAAATTTTAGCAATATGCGTGTCCACAATAGTCACATCACAGGATATGCAATGTTAAATTGGGTTTATAGTTAATCATAAATTGAAAATACATGAGATTTGTGAAGTCATTACAAAGTATACCCATAAAAGAGTGAAACTTTATCATTTGCATATGTTATAAAGGCTTTACAAATAGGTTAAAAGCATTCAGGCACAGACGCGTACAACATTTGTAACTATAATGAAGAAAATATTTACTGAATTGTTAATATAATGATTATTTTACGCTTCATTATATAATTTCTGCACCTGAATACTGTTTGACTTTACAGAAAACCATAAAGCACTGTTTATTTGACTTGATTCTGTGCTCTATTGCGATTATTCTTGCTTGCAATTTGTTTATGTTTTTATACATGATTCACACACCTACAAAATCAACCCAATCAATCTAAATGAATGATTTCCCCCCAAATAAAGCTATACAAGCTATCTGGTGAAATCTTATTCATATCGCAATATATAATCACAGGAAAATAAAATATTGCTATGTCAGATTTGCTATGTCACCTAAAAATTAAAGCAAAGACATAAAAACAAACCCAAATCAATATATGTACAGTATAATATAAATAGTACTAATATAGTAATAACAATACAGCAATTGGCAAAGTTGGATTTGTAATAATTCCAATAATCTGTTTCAACAGAGTTTACCATAGGCATGTTGCTAAGCTACCAGTACTTCAGCATATATAACTTGTGCTTATCCACTCATCGTCATGTAATTCCAAACTTGCATTACTTTCATCTGTGAAACCCAAAATAAGACATTTTCAAGAATGCTGATACACGTTTTTGTTCATAGGTTTTTCAAAATATCTACTTGGAATAACACGAGGAACAAACAATGACAGAATATTATGTTTTATGTGAACCATCTCTTCAAGGTTAGATTTACTTTCCAAAGTCAGCTCACTTGGAACACAACAGAGCATTTGCTAATAGAAGGCAAAACTTATGCATTTCTTCCCATCTTTTGTCATTAAATAAACCATATTTTAAGACGCACTGAAATGGGACTGCTTTTAAATCATAACGCCCAAAAGGCTTACGCTGTTTGTCAACAGTTAATTAAAAAGCACTGAGAGACAATGACAAATACTGTTTGAAGATGATCCCTGGCAAGCCCCACACAGTGTATCATTGCTGTCTCTGGAATACACGATTAGTTTAATCTTATTACAGCAATGATAAATGATCAGTGCAACAATGGCTTCTGTTTTCTCAGAAGATGCACACAAGAATGAGGTATGAAATATCAAGGTTTAGTTTGCCATATCACTTACCCTTATCGCTCCCCTTATAGCTGACAACTTAATTGTAGTGGTATTTAGACAACACAAACCTTACAGTTTCAATTTGATACAGCATCTGACTGGATTTCTAAGAATCTAGCCACCATTAAAATCAACTCAGCTCAGCAAAAAAAAAACACTAGGACTGAGCAAAATGCAAGCCATCTCATATCCTGACAATGATACATATCACAATATAGCACCATTTCTGTTTACTCAATTAATAGTTAATTTATACTAGTGTTGTCACGATGGCGGAATCTGGTACCAATCAGAACTGATATTTTAAAAACGTCCATTTTTCGTTAACATTTGAGCACGATCTTAAACGCGCTGATAAACAGAAATGATTGTAATTGGTCATGAAGGTCATCAGCTCACCAAACTCACCACTGTTTACCAAGTGTAACCACAAAAAAAGGGACACTAATGTTTTAAAGCCGCGACGATCAGCAGGTCTGTTTATGAGCGATCCACTGATGAATTGACTGATCTTCACTGTCCCCAATTAGTAAACAGCGGTGAGTCTGGTGAACTGATGACCTTTATGACCAATCCCAGACATTTCTGTTGAGCATGTGAACCCAATGACAAATCAGCAGTGTTTAAAAACGCGCTCAACAGTGCTCAAATGTTAGCCAAAAAAAAATAAAAAATTGTTTTTTAAATTGAGTAGCCACTGGTACCGAATTCCAGTATCATGAAACACTAATATTTACTAATTTATACCACATGTTAAGGGCCAAATTTTTTCGTACAATTTAAAGTATTTACTCAGAAAATGTACTTATTCATATGTGATCATAATTCTCAATTTATCAAAAGCTTGGACCAAATGTTTAATTAAAACCATTTGAAGCAAAGGTTTGATTAAAAAAATGTAGAAATGGGTACAAAAATATTAACAAAATAAAAAAAAAACTTTGATTTATTTTAATAATGATTACAGGTCCAACACAAAAAATAAAACAACAACCACTGTTAAGGCTGATTTATACTTCTGTGTAGTGCAACTATGTGTAGTGCAAGCTCTGTGAAAGGTCAGCTTGGTGATTGTAACAAACATGGCCGGTGCTGAGAGCCGCAAGCCTGATGGAGCGTTTGTTTACAAGTGTCGCGTCACATGAAGGATCTCCAGATGGAGACTTTTGTTTTGTGTTTACCTTATAATAGCAAGTTTGAGTTTGCGAAGAAACTTGACACAGAGGAACATAAAAACCAACTGCCAGCTTGCGTTTCGGAATAATAGCGCGCAGAAGTATAAATGCATGACTACGCGCAAGACAAGCGCCATGCGTCACACTGATCACTCAACGCAGAAGTATAAATCAGCCTTTAGAGCAGCAAAAAAGAGGGTAACACTATTTTGCTTTTCATAAATGCTTCTGAATTTCACATTTCGATATGTAATTTTTCTATATTATTCATATTCTTTGTTTATATTTCTTTATTTACTGATTTTTATACAGTTATACTATAAAACTTGAATAGATTTTATTTTATTTGAGGCTGAACTTGTTTCAGTACAGTAAATAATATTACTCTTGAATGTCTGATAATAAAAATGTCAGATTATAAAAATACTCGAGTTCATTATGCGTTTGTTCATGTTTTATTAATGGACAAGTCTGAAGCACACTGTAAATTTATCCTGTCAATTTATACACAGCTAGTAGTATTAAGCATTACAGTAAACAATGTATTTTGTGCCAATAGAGCATAATATGAAACGATAGACTTTTTATTTTGTTTTTGCTTCTTTATTTAGGACTTTTTGTTTGATACAGCAAAGCCCTGCACTACACCGCTCCTGCCATTTTACAATATTTGCACTCTGGGGTTTCTAATATGGCTCTTTATCTGAACAGCCCAGGTAGAGAAATTAAAAGACATGAGCTCATAAGCGTGTGAAGCAGTCTGGTTGGAGAACCGCAGGGGTGAACGAGAGGGGAGGGCATATAGTGGCCACCAAGAGCGTGGCTTATGAAACAGTCATTAAGAGCCAGGGCACACAGCACTTACCTGGGAAGTGGTGCTTGCCATTGCATGCCAATTTGAGCCTGGACATACACGCACAGACAAACACACTTACACGGCTCTGGATTTATCATGCTCTATCTGGCGCCGAGTCTGCACTAGCACTCCATGAACGTCTCTCTGTTGCCTACAGCTGTCACCTCATGAGCTCTGCACGGAGGCTGTGATGCATGAAGTGTATTTGTGGAGCAAGAGGTGTGTTCTCAGATGGAATACATTTTCATTGTGAGATCTGCCTCCAACGGTTAATAAGTGCTAAAGAAAGCTCTGGGCCGTGCGGTTTTTCGGATTTTGACACCAAAGAATACGGATAATAACAGGTTTTAAGCAAAAACATGGAAAATCAGGATGATATGTATGTGACAGGACTAAATGATTATGGAAAATTGCTCAGTGTAAAGAAAATGAGCCATTTTAACAGCATACTATGCAAGATTAATAAGATATTACACCATACCAGTGTTTCCTGCAAATCCAGAGTTAAAAAAATCATCTTACAAGTTATGAAGCTGCAATATGAATGCAATCACAGAAAGATGTTGGCTTTCAAAAAGTTAAATGAAGTCAATGCATCTTTCTTTTTCTGTTACAGACACAGCAACAACATTCTCAAAGCAATATAAAAACCACCCAAACTTTGAATCGGGCTGAAGAACACAATCTGCATCAAATTCTTCTCCTAAAAGCTATTTAAATGTATGAACAAAAATATAGAAATCTGCTAAACTGAAGCAATACACTGTCAAAAAAAACTACGTTTGCTGTTTGTTCAAGCTACTTATTTAAAATGAATGGAAATAATACAATTCTTAAAGATTCAGAATGCAAGTTTGACAGAGTGGTTGAACTAGGTATTGGACTCCTGGATCAAAACAAATGCAAGCGCAAGTTGCCAGATTAAGTATCAGAGCGATTTAAATCATGTTCTAAATAAAAGCAACGGTACGGAACCCCGGAAGGGACGTAGTGGAGGAGAAAAAAAATGGGTGGGTGAAAAAAAAATAATGGGTGAAAGAAAAAAAATGGGTGGGAGGAAAATATATATTTCTAAGTTTTTTGCGTTCTCTCGCAAAGTTTTGCGTTATCTCGCAAAGATGTTTTGCACTCCCTCGCAAAGATGTTTTGCGTTATCTCGCAAAGATGTTTTGCGTTCTCTCGCAAAACTGTTTCTCCACAAACACTTCCTGTTCACTGCACTCACGTAAACCCTCCCGTTTTTGCCGAAATTCTCCCGTATTTTACCATTCTATCCCACTTTCTTTACATTACTGTGCGTATGCTACCTATGAACCAGTGAATGCATGTATAAGCGCTGACTGACAGACGCGCTTCGTACAATAAACTGATCCCAGATCAGCGTCTGTACACGCCATTTACAGAGGAGCGGGTGTATGTTTAAACAGACAAATACACTGAATAATATGAAGTTTCTAAAATAATGGACTGCTTTCATTATAGATCTGTGCATTCTTACAGAGACACCTCTGTTATCAAACTAAACAAAACATGAGATTCATTTGCTGCGCACTTGTTTGATAACAGAAGTGTCCCTTTAAATGGCGCGTACAGACGCTGATCTGGGATCAGTTTATTGTATGGAGCGCGTCTGTCAGTCAGCGCTTAAACATGCATTCACTGGTTCAGAGGTTGCAAAGTGAAAGGCGACAATCAGCGCACAGTAAAGAAAGTGGGATAGAATGGTAAAATATGGGAGAATTTCAGCAAAAACGGGAGGGTTTACGTGAGTGCAGTGAACAGAAAGTGTTTGTGGAGAAACAGTTTTGCGAGAGAACGCAAAACATCTTTGCGAGATAACGCAAAACATCTTTGCGAGGGAGTGCAAAACATCTTTGCGAGGGAACGCAAAACATCTTTGCGAGGGAACGCAAAACATCTTTGCGAGGGAACGCAAAACATCTTTGCGAGGGAACGCAAAACTTTGCGAGAGAACGCAAAAAACTTAGAAATATATATTTTCCTCCCACCCATTTCTTTTCTTTCACCCATTATTTTTTTTTCACCCACCCATTTTTTTTCTCCTCCACTACATCCCTTCCGGGGTTCCGTACAACGGCACCTGATAGAAGGAATATTTTCCATATTAAAAGGAGTTTTTGTTCTAACCAACAACTCGAATTGATATATATGAAATGGCTTCTATTTCTCACAAGTGAACAACAAAAAACCCTGACAATGATCACCTCAGGTTAACCTCAAGTGCTTTATTCAGTGTTAAATGCTAATGCAAGTTTAAGTGCCATTTAACATGACATTTAATGCCATACTTCTGAAAGTAGCAGCAGATAGTTCACCTCAGATCTTGAAAATAAAATAAACCGTTTGAAATTGAACTTTAGAACTAAACACATATCAGTGATTCAGCATGTCCATTTAAAAATTTTAAAGAGGTTTAATATGCATCAATTAGATTATAAACCTTCTTCTGAATAGCTGATTTTAAATTTCTGTCATGCTTTGTCTGGTGCAAATAGCCAAACTGCTTATCACTGCGTATCTTGTCACATAGCGTGTTGTTAGGACACGCGGTTACAATGTAACCTGCTCACCTAATGTTTACAGTCGTAATATAATCTGCTAATTAATAACCACCTCATGTGGAACTCTGAATCTGTATCTCATTTCACTGTTTTCCACCAAGGCAACCAGAGGTGCTGAAAGATAATTGGCTAAACTGGCATTGGGCAGGTTAAAATTACCAAAACAAAGACAGCGTTCCAGCACGGAAAACACATTTTCAAAGCAGAATAACAAACTTTAGCTTTGTTTTTCAGATATACAAGAATGTTCACTAAGCATTTTTCTTAAATATCGGCAACATATTATGCTATTTTTATGTTTTAGAGGAGTCAAAAAATTACATGCAGCATCTTTACGTTTTTTGGGGGAACAACTTCATAGTTTTATGTTCAATCAACCTAAATTTATAAAAAAAACTTATGTTAATTTAATTCCTTTATGTTGTCTCAACACAAATAAATTGTGTGGAACCCAGCATTTTTAGAGTGCACTTGTCTGACTGACAATAACAACTATGTTCCTAATTAAAGTTAAATATTGAACAAAATTTTCATATCTAATCCATAATTCATCATCTGATAATATGTTTTCTTGTTGGCCGACTATGTAATTATCCAACACCAATATATTGTACATCTAAAATGTTGAGCCTGTCCACATACACCACTTAATGGTAGGCCAGCATGATATTGGAGAAAAATGTGACATTTTTTGTATTTTCCTGCAATAAATATTGCAATATGAATACAGTTTCACAAGATGGTTTGAAAAGCTCTATTTGACAGTTTTCTGACATTCAGAATTCAGGTACAGAAAATAAATAATCACAATGCAAAAATACATTTCTTAACCTTTTTTCATTTCTAGTGAAACTATCTAAAATTCTTCGATCAAGTAAAAATATTTTGGGAAACACTTTATTTTGATGGTCCATTTGAGTATTAGTAGACTGTCTGCTTAATATTTGCTGATCCTGCTCCTTTAACAGACACTTAACTGACTATAGGAAACTTTGCAAGTGCATGTCAACTTACTCTAACCCCAATCTTAACCCCAATCTAACAGTCTACTTAAAATCTAATAAGAATTAGTTGGCATGTAGATGCAATGTAACTTAAATCCAACAAACAGACCATCAAAATGAAGAGTGACCATATTTTGTTTTCACCTTCAGCAGAAACAGGTCAAAATTAGGAGTTTTTCCTTAAAACAACCAAAATTATCTGCCAATGGGGTAATTAAAACTATTTTTTTTCACTTTGAAAAGTAGATATTTGGACTAGAAACAGGACAAAAATTCTAAGTAGGAAATCTTTTTTCCCCTTAAATCAGATATATGAATAATTAAATACAATTAATTTTGCTACACCACCAAACATCATACTTTTTTGAGGCCAAATGTTTAAAACTCCTTTAAAAAGCTCAGTCACTGGGCTTAAAAGCACATGAAAATTATACACTTTCACATCATTTTGGTAAAAGTTAGCAGACATTCTTCAAATCATGTGTTCTGTGGCTCCTGGTCAACTATATTTTAGACTCAATGTTGCATATCTTACGATGTGACTATTGCGGATGCACACATTGCGATGACGATGCTGAAACGATTTATAGTGCATCCCTACTTCATAGTGCAAAAACTTGACGGATGCCAAAATGGTTAAACAAACAACACAGACATGTTTTTTTAGAATCATTATACCTAATTATTAATATAATAATAATAATCAAAATGAGTATATAAAAAAGAGAAAGAAAATGAAAAAGAGAAACAATTGAATGCATTTTTACAGCTTAATATAAATTCACCTTTTTCCTCCGACACTAAGGGATTTGGCGGATCTAGAATGAATTTCATTCGCCACCATCCATTTGTCATGTTCTCCTGACATCCCGCAGTTGCCTTTCATTCAGCTTTCATTTAGTCTCACCTTGTGCAAATGTCTCAGCCAAGGTTATGTGTGCGTGTCACTTGGTGCACGCAAATCCTCCTTCCCGTAAAAGGCAAATTTGGATGAGAAATAATATTTATCTTCCCTAAGAAAACCCAATTAATTTACTTTGTCAGAAAACGTGTATGAATCCCCCAGGCCGTGTTGAACGTAATTGCACGTCCCTCTCCGAAACACAGCGATCAGTCGCAGGGATGGAGGGAAATCTCTGGCTCTCAGACAGAGACAGGCAGCTCAGACACGGTGACAAGGTCCAAGGTTTCCACATGATGGAATACATGGAAGAATTTCAATACATAAAATAAACGCAGATGCATTGGCATTCTTGTGCAAAGTCTGAATAAATGCATACAGATATGCACTGCTCAAAAAAAGTGAACGCATAAAAGCAGAATTTCAATGTGTCGAAATATCTATTAACCAGCTTTTGTACGACCGGTTGCTTCACTATAACGTTTTCAATGACTTGAAACCGAGCCTTGACTTTGAGTTTCTATAGAATCGGTGTACTTTACAAAGCAGATATTTGTTTCTCTAAGAGAGATGGATCTCTTTAAGAGAGTAGCAGGACTTAGCGCTGAAAACATGGCTTGCTGAATGTATACTAATTTGCCTCAGTCAAAAGAAAACAGGTTGAGGACAATATGTTTGTTTTGCTTAAGCTGGATTTGCACGACACACAGCGGTAGTTAGACTTCAAAGCGCTGCAAGCTTTTATTGGCAGCGAAAAACCAAGGTAATTGCTTGTGATCATGCAAAATTGTCAGTGTGGCGGGGACATTTTGTCCTATAGTGCCAAATATCAAGCCCTCGCGTTGGAAAAAGACTAGCTGGGTGTCATTTTTGATTCAAAGTACTTGCTCTTGCTGACAGAAACGGGATACAGCCATTGTGACATCTTCTGCGTTCATTTTTCAAAGAGCGTCAAATCAAACATGCATGAGCCTGTGACAGTGTGGGCCTGAAAGTCCCTATCTGAGGGGTAAAGCACTTAGAATGGCACCAGCTAGCTAATGCTTTGCACATCGCATCCCAGTGCATCCATGGTCACATTGTCAGCTCGAGAGTCGGAGGCAGCCTTCAACAAGCTTTCAACTTATGCAGCCTGGAAGCAGATTGGGTCCCACGCCACGCTCTTTGCAGATGCATGTAATTAAAATCAAAAGTCCCTCTCCCTCTGCCTCGCCGAGGTCACGAACCGCAAGATGAAACAGAACAAGTCTGCAAGGAAATCAGAAGTTATGCACTACTATTGTCTGAAGAATCTGTGGTTCGGAGGCTACTCTTCATGTTAGCGCATTAACCCCGATCACCAGTGAAAGTCGAGCAGGCGGTTATGCAGACGTAATGCGAACCGTTAAAAAAAGGCAGTCAGTGTATTAAGCGTAATAAATGATCTACAGTGCAGCATGCGGACTCAAACAAAGCCTGACTTGGGTTCAAGAGTGGGTGTGTGCGGGTGGTGGCTAGACAAGCGTTCGGCTTTATGATGAATGAACGTGGGCCAACTATTTCACAATTTTACCACAATAGTGTGCTAACAGTTAAATGTCAACCTGTCAGAATGCTGATTAGGATTTCCAGTTGTACAAAACATTATCTTACTCTGGCTACAGGTATGTAGAGGAAATACAGCAATGCAATGTGCAACACTACTGTAGATGAGTGGCAGGGACATTAGAACCTCTTTTTGACCTGTAATAATAAACAAAGATACATATTGTCATGCAATTACTTTACAAAATTGAATTTTACTTTATTTATTTATTAGTTTTACTTGTTATTATTATTATTATTATTATTATTATTATTATTATTATTATTATTATTATTAGGGCTGCACAATATATCATGAGCATTGATATCGTAATGTGTGTGTCCACAATAGTCACATCGCAAGATTTGACATGTTGAGTTGGGATTATAGATGACCAGGAACCACAGGTCAAAACACATGAGATTTGTAGGAGACTCTACTGAATTTAAACAGAATAGAGTGAAAGTTATTTATCTGCATGTGTTTTAAGGCCTGTGACTATGTAAGCATTTTAAGAGAGTTCAAGCATTTTAATAGAGCATAAAGTTAATTAAAGATTCATTTTATTGAACAATTTATATGATGAACATTATGCATTGTTAATTTACATTTGATTATTTAATTTCTGTAACCGAATACTGTTAGACTCTCCTCAGAAAAACATAAATCACTGTTTATTTCAATTTAATATTAACTCAATTGTGTTTATGTATTTTGTTTATTATGTATTGAATAAATTGCATTAAAATATTTTTATATTTTTCTCCCCTATCAAAAGCATCCAAATCAATCTAAAGTCGTTGCAAAAAGAGTTGTCATCTGGTGAAATTATATCACAATATATAACAGAGAAAAAAATATTGCAATATCAATTTTTACCAATATTGAGAAGCTCTAATTATTATTATCATTATCATTATTATTATTATTATTATTATTATTATTATTATTATTATTATTAATCACATTCAAAATAAAAGTTTGTTTTGACAATATTTGTGTGTTTGTGTGTGTATTGTTTATATTTACTTTGCATGTTATACATGCACATTTATAAAACAAATCTATTTTGTTACAAAGATATATAAATGCATATATAATTTGTACCATAGACATTAGGGCTAAACAATATACCATTTGGGAATCAATATTGCATCTTGTGTATCCGCAACAGTCACATCGCAGGTTTAGATCATTTACAAAAGAGTAAAAGATAAAATTAAATATTATTATTAAAAAAATTATTTATACAATGATGGCCATGTTATTTTACATTTGATAGTTCATTTTCTCTACTTAAATACTGTTAGGCTACCCTGAATATCTTCTGCTCGCAATTTATTATAATTTATGCAGATGCACTGCATATAAAAAGACTTGACCACTCCAGTCAATATAAAGAGAACCAAATCTTTCCAAACAGAGATATTAAAATCATCATTATATTCATATCGCGGTAAAACAAAATATCGCAATGTCAGTGTTTTCCAATATCATCAAGTTCTACTATACTTAAATAATTTAGATCCAAATTTTAATAATCTCAAATATATGCAAGCTTGTGTGTATATAAAAGAAAAGAAACATATTTTGGATGCGAGTAATCTTTTCCCGGCATTATCATCATTATTATGAATATTATTATTATTATTATTATTATTATTATTATGTTGTTGCTATTTTAAGCTCATTCTATGAGAAAATACTATTCTGATAAGTTCTGTGTATCCTGGGGGGAAAATCATTACAGTATAACAGTTATCTTTTTTGATGATTTTCTTCTCATCTGGGACAAAAAAAATAAAAAATAAAAACTTTTTGCTTCTAATTATCTTATACGTCCATTAAATTATAAAAAGTTTGCAAGTGCACAATACTTGGCATACAGCACCTCATAAACAGTCCCCTTCCTGTATGGTATCGTGACCCAAGTATCATGATAGTATTGTAAAGCAGAATCACTCACGATTCCCACCCTTAAATCGCCCAGAGAATTAGGCGAGCTTTTGTCACACATGCCAAGAATTTGAATGTGAAAAGAGATCATCTCTAGACTACGCTGCTAAACTGGACAACCTTGAACACATTTGTTAGGCTAGACACAATAGAGAAACAAAATGTGCATAAACAGGCAGGGATGTGAGCAATAATGACTAATAAACCTGTTACTGAATAATTTGCGTGTAAAATCTGATCAATTTTGACAATGTTGGTTTGTTCCAATGACATATCTGGCGATTCTCTCCATTTTGGCACAGCGAAATCAACTTTTCAACAATCTTATGGAAGTTTAATCCCACATTAAGCTCAATTAAGTCCCGCGCAATACCTCTTTAGTCCCGTTGACAGAATGGCTTGAGCTCTATCTGTGTCTTTACATGACTATGGCTAAAGCCTCTGCCCTTGGTAATGATGATCCTCAACCTGGGGGCCCCCTTCTGAAGGAGGGAGGAAAATAAACTCCTCTCCTCTCCTAGACACATTCTCCATTCCTGACTCATACAACTTAAGCCACTCACAGAGGGGACATCACATTGGTGGGTAAATCTGTGGCGTTTTAAAATACACTCCCAGCAGATGAGTCTCCAGATTGGTAAGTGGGTTCAACATTTGCAAACAATTATAGTTCTTCACATCACAGTTCCTCCAATAATGTTAACATAAACCGACACCATAATTCAAAACCAGCGAGCTGATAGTGCAGTATTTTCACCTTTGTTCCAGAAGCAACCCACCATAACGTTTTTAACATTATCACACTTCTCTGACAGCCATGTAAACATTGACTGTGATTGTACAGTACTGAAGGAGTAGTGACCAAGCATGAAATAGCAACTTTCTTAAAAAAAATGCTGGAAAAAGTTTTAAACAATCGTTTCCACCAAAAATAAACTTGAATGTTAAAGCGTAGTTTTGAGGAAACAAAAGCTATTTTGGTAAATACAATGACAATTTACTGTAAACTCAAACTGTTGCTAGAAAGAACTTCAGCAGCGGCTGTGTGTTTAGGCTTGCTGTAGTAGTATTGGCAGTAGACCTTCCTGCAGGAACTCAATTGAGCAATGAGAAATATCTAAAATTCAAATCATTTACTTGAACGCAGCGTAAAAGATGGGCCAGACCTGATCATAAAGACCGTCAATACATCCCTTCATACAATACCATGTAGGAAAATACAACATTGTAACCAAAAGTTTAAAGCTGTAGCATTTCCAACAAGAAACTACTACTTGCGTTAACAATAGTGACCATTAGTTTATCATACAACCAGTGTTGTATACATTATTCATAATGTAATATAGTAGCAATTACAAATTGCAGTACTTGATTATGACAATAATAATGACTAAAAATACAAACAAGTGCAAAAAGAAACCTATTCCTTAACCATCACTTTAATCAATTTATTCTTAGATCACATTTTGCACACAAAATTGTAAAACGTTTACAATGTGAATACAATGTGAAGTGTTTCCTGAAAGCAAAAACTGCATTACACCACATTATTTACTTACAATCAGTCTGCTTGGATATCTTTATGAATATCTTACATTTAGGTGGTCTGCAAACCTAATGTTTTTACCAATATGCAATAGCACAATCTATAAGTCTATAGTCATGTAATTATGCTAATTTCAGTTGTAATAGTGTTCATAATTAAACTAAATTCAAATCACAATGACTTGATTTATCATATCTGATTAGGAAATCCATATCACACTGAGTCAGTTGGTACCCAAAGCTGTTCGTTTGTCTTCAAAGTCTCTCCCCAACGCTACATTCAAAGCACTCGCGGATTTCAAGATTCGAACGAAATGCTACAACGTATCAGCGATTACAATGTATCATCGTGTTTCCGAACGCGGCTGTCCTGCTACTAGTGCTCGGCGTGAAACATCACATTTCAGCACATGGTTGATAGCCTCGTTTCCTATCACTTATCATCAGGCAGCCACGATATAATTGCGGCTAAACCAAAAAAAAAAAGCCGGTGGATTTAAATCGTATTCGTGCAACGAAGCCATCCCGATGTGCCCATCTAAACGTGCCAACCAACCGTCCACCGCATGACAGTGCCCTCTTCATCCGAACAATGCAACACACCACAGCGATCTGCTGAACGGTATGTAGACGGTGGGCTTCTCCGGTTGAGCCAAATTCCGCGTTCCTCTGAACGCCACTGTCCAGGAAAAATTGCTCAATAGTGTTTTGCTTCGAAAACACAAAGCCGTTTCGTCAACGCTTCAGTAAGTGCATTTGTTTCCTGCGCAGAAATACATGTGAACACATCTTAGCGATACTTTAAGTGACTCTATTGTTAGCTGAGGTTGGAGCTAGCGCGGAGGCTACGGATTCATTTCAGTGCAATGCATAAAATCCTTCCCAGCGAGCGAGGTGTGAAAATGATAGGAAAACACAAACACAACTTACTTTCAGGTCCAATCACAGCACAGCGCCGAAAATCTCCTGGATTTGAAGTTGCGGTGTGTTTTCTTCCCTTCACACTTCACAAACACTGAGAGAAAAGCGCACGGCGTTTCGTTAGTGTGACTGTCTGAATCAACTAACGTAGTGCACGGCAAGTTGAAGTGTCAAATTACACGGGCTATTCTATTACCACAGAGCCATGCTTGCTGGTTGCTGACAAAATGTGTCCCAGAGTCGCGTAAAGCGCTTGCTCGCGCTTTTGGAAGACACCAGGCGGCGCGTGCAGACGAACGGACTGGATTTACTCGCGAGTGCCAGTTGTTTGCTGTTTGAAGACTACAGTGTGTCGTTTGCCTTTATTTTATTGCAGTCAAACCACAGTGACCGCGGTGCCTTTTCAGGATATCGACAAAGACCTTCTTTGCATGACTAAAGATACACGGATCAAAATACACCTGATGTAAAGTGATTGATGATATGATTATATACATATAATTAGGGGGTCGTTTTATTTACATCTTGTAAAATTAATATTTATTAAATATTTATAATGTATATCAGATAAATGAATATATAAAATAAACATCGATATTTGACATTTGTAAAAACTAAAAATAATTACATATTATTATTATGTAATAATATTGATTAATAAAACACATTCTAAAAATATTTAAACGTATATAATTAATATATTAATAGTAATAATAACTGAAAATTAATTTTTTTTAAATCTAATATTATAATCTCTTTTTTAATCTCCTTATAGATATATTATATTTTTTTCATCAAATATAGCCTATAATACAATATTACAATACTTCCATTTCAATAAAATGGTAAACAACATTCTCATAGTAGAAACCTCCCCAACCCCAAACAAACGCGCGTTCATGCGAGTCCTCTCGCTACCTTGGTATAAAAGGAATGGCTCTTTCCGTATTTTGCGAGTCGCCGATGGAAAGCTCTGAATAACAAAGACATGTTTGAGAGCAGCAGCGCCAGGCTTGGCTGAGTGGTGACGTCAAGGAACAATGACTCTTCCAACAGCGCCGAGACACAGCGCGCATCTACAGCCTCCACACTGCTGCTAAACTGACCAGAGGAGGCCGCGCGTCAGACACAAACACACCACAACTCCTGTCTGTCTGACTTATGTCCGAAAATATGGAGATATGCAAATTACCTGCCTCGGATTTTACGGCTTACGATATTTTTACCCGCTGACAGGAGCAAAGCAGAGTAAACAATATATGACGAAAGGTATTGTTGTTTTTAGTGCAGGCAGATTTAAAGTGCTGTAACACTTTTATGTAATATTCCCATTTGTGTGCTACTGATCAAAGTAGTTCAATAATTTGCAATGAATGAATCCCTCAAGTATGTACATTAGTTCAGAGTGCTGTTGATGCAATCTAATGCTTGTACTAACAATGTGAACATTTTAAAAAAGTAGCCTATGCATTTATGCAAATATAATATTGCGATGATCTAATTTACCCTGGATAATTACAGACATTTTTTGTCACAACGGCCATTTTACTTTAAACATCGTAATCTTTGTAAATTTATATATAAAAAAATATTGTAATTCAAAACAATGTGTTCACTAATTTTATCTATTTTAGCATAAAGGCATTGATGGTTCCAAAACTTTCCATCAAACAAACTTCTTTATAGTGGAAAAGTTCTTTAGATTTATAGAAAGAATATACTTTATTGTAATAATAGTGAAACTATACATTCATATCTTTTTTTTTACTGAATATTTTTGATATTTTCCATGGAGTGTTCTGCTGTATCACAGGAAGTTGGTGATCATGAATAATAGAGGTTTATAGAGTTCACCCAAAAATGAAAAAATTCTGTTAATTTACACACCCTCAGGCCACACAGGATGTAGGTGACTTTTTCTTCAGCAGCTGCAGAAAATACAGTGTCAAAAAATACAAGCCAACGGCCACTGGAACTTTGAGAGTAAAAAAAAAAAAACAAAAAAAAAAACATGTGCCGGCAAAACAAAATTAAAACCTGTTGCTCCTGAAAACATTCTGAGGTTTTATATTTATTTATATATATATATATATATATATATATATATATATATATATATATATATATATATATATATATATATATATATATATATATATATATTACTGTAGAACTAGAATTTAAATGGTTATGCTGCTTAATGTCTAAAGTGATGACAAAACTGATGATTTTGCTGACATTTTAAGATTATACAGCTGAATGGCATGAAATGTCATCAGTCAACAGAGATTTCCCAGTATTTTTGTTGCAATCGGGATATCACAATAATTAACCCAGAAAAAGCCAAAGCAAAGCAAACACTACCAGATTAATATGGTTTAAATACAGCACAACAAAAAATAAAAGAGAGAAATTGACTTAGAATGTCACTTATCTGTTCTCAAAAGTACATTATGTTGTCCAACAGCTGCAAAATTAAGCTTGCCACTTGTGTGGGTGGAGTAATACACAAGGGTGAAGCGGCTGTACTAGTGCTGATATTACTTTAAAATCTCACAGGCCACGGCTATCAGCCAATCAGATTTATGAACCAGACAGAACTGTTCTGTGTGTGTGTGTGTGTGTGTGTGTGTGTGTGTGTGTGTGTGTGTGTGTGTGTGTATGTATATATATATATATATATATATATATATATATATATATATATATATATATATATATATGAGCAATAGCATATGAGTAAGTGATGATATACAGCCACATCGTACTGCTATGAGTGTGATATTGCGTCTATACAACAGTTCGTTGCCATTATTGTGTATATAAAAAAGAAAATCAAACACGCTGAGTCAAAATCCTTTTGTAAGAGGAACTACTTTCTTCACAATAATTAACCCCGAACAAGTCAAAGCAACCTAACCACTAGATTACTGTTGTGTTTGTGATAAGGAAAGATGCTAAACACGTGGGCATTTCTTCTTTCTGTATACTGAACTAGTCTGCAGTAGTGAAAACAGGAGACTCATTAGAAACAAACAGCCATCTCCGATTTTAAGTATTTTAATTTAAGTCCCATCTCACACTCAACACACTACAATGAATTACTATTGTATGAATACAACATAAAAAAAGAGAAATATAGACTTAGAAAGTCACTTATAAGTTTTATAATGATTTGATCAGCTGTAGTTTAAAATAACGCTGGATTTTTCCTCCTCTAAGGGCTTATTATGCGGTCTCTGTCGCCATCTTGTGGATGGAAAACATCAACCATCACTCTTCTCAATGACAGGCTAATGGCCGCCGACCCGCTGTCTCTTAGAAATTATAAATATTTAAAAATAAGCCCTATCCTTATAAATAAGCTGCATAGATGCAATCTAAACAACTACATTCTCAACTAAAAAAGCCTCAAAAGTAAATTATTTTGTTCAACAGCAGCAATGTTTGCCAAACTGTAGAGTGTCCTCTGCTTGTTGCTATATGTGAGTGGAGTAATACACAAGGGTGAAGAGGCTGGACGAGTGCTGTTACTTGAAGAATATTGCATGGCTATCAGCAAAGCAGATTCAAGAACCTTTTTTTTTAGAACATTTTTACAGTTGAAAATAATTAACATTGACATCAATTAAGTATAATATAAGATTTCAGTAATGCAGGTAAATATAGAACATTTTTTCCTTCCTTTTATGTTCAATGACTTTCTAATGCAGTGTAAACTGTTTTAGCATTATTTAACATGTATACAATTGTTTGCATTTACATTTTAAAGCAATTAATTTTAGTGTGATTACAAATAAAATGATGAATTTAATGCAAGGTGTCAGGTGTCATCATGTGTAAACATATGTAACGTTTTGGTGACTAATTTTATTTCTGTATGTTGCTCTGCATGAAATAAAGAAGCTCATTAATACATTTACACATGAAATAAAACATTCACAAACCTGTACTTCATAAAAGTAATGCATGAGAGCTGCTGTTGGAAGAGAATGCAAGAAGGCTATATTCCAAATGTATACATTTTTGTAAAAGAAAATCATTATATATTATTGTTGTTATTAGTATTGTGTATCACTTAAAGGCACAATATGTATTCTTCACCTCTTGGTGAAGCCTGTTTAAACAAACAAAGGCGTAGTTTGATGATGACATGACTAAGTGTGGAGTCATGGGAGTTATCATCTTCATTGCATCCTACATGATTCTTGCAATTGTTTTTATGAATGAGCAAAAGTATTTGAAACGCAATGCATCACACAAAAGCAGCAGAGCTTTTATTATACCACAGATGACCACTTCTGGGTTCTTCCATGGTGATCAAGTGGAGAAGGAGCATTGCTGTTTTATCAGAACAAATTTATTTTAGGGTTCTGTTTTATTGCTGCTCCGTGCAGTCTAATAAAATCCACAACATCTTAAAAGATCTAAAAAAAGCCAACTGGAAATTGAGGGTGCATGACATAATTAGTATGATGAAAATAGTAAAGTAAAAATTGTTTATTTCTCTGGATTTGCACATTCTTCAAGGTGCTTTCACACCAGTAAATCAATGCATTTGTTCTGAAACAGGGATTAAAATTGTTACATTGTTGCTCTTTGTTCTTGGTGCGGTTCGTTTTCACACGGCAAAGTTTCTAAATGGACCAAAATAGCTAAAACAAGTCACGTGTGAATAAACTCTCTCTTCTGTCTTCATATAGCCGTATGCCTATTACATATCCAATAACCACTGTGATATAGCCGGGCTCGGATCATATCGCTTTCTCACTACAATCAATCCACTCCAGAGTTTGTTTCAATCAAGCCTAAACCACCTCATTCAGACGATCCTGGACCGATTGACTTGGCGCAGATCCGAGCGAGATTGCTGGATTTACATATGCGAAACGAACCACGCTAACTGGGCAAACGAGACAGGTTCCGAAACAAAAGTCTAGGTGTGAAAGCACCCTTAGTGTTTTTGGATAATTTGAAACAAAAATCTTACATATTATGTCTTTAACTCACTTTCAGTGTTTCTGTGAAGATAGTATACTGGTGTAAATAACGTTTTGGCGAGAGGCTGAGTCGACTGACAACAAATCCTCATTTTTAACCCCTATAGCTCATGTATAATTGGTTAAACCGGTGGTGCTACAACACTCCGTGTCAATACAAAGAACCCATTGTTTTGATTATAAGAGCACTGTGACATATTTCCCAATACAGCGTTAGATTTTTTGTTTCTCTTCCACCATCTGTCAAACGATTCCCCAGCAATCTTTGACCAGGGCTTTCAAAAAGTGTCTGGAAGTGTCTTTGACATGCTTAGCATCTCCGCTGCACCACTGTTGACATTAATGCATGGAGCCCATTCTCTGAGCACTTTGTCTCAAGGACACTTGCTCCTGTACAGTTATCTAAGTTGGCAGGGATAAATCTAGCAGATGACATCATCGGTCCCAGGCAGTCATTCATATTTATTTCTGTCCTGTTCTTAAAAGGAGAGTTCACGATCCGCCGAATGACAATTTAAGTGCCGCGTTCAATGTCAAAGCACCCTTTTCCTCACTTTCAGGTATTTTCCATTAGTTTTCTGAATTCTGTCTTAAACACACTTCCTTTTCGAAGCGGATTGGCTGGTTTGAATGTCTTTTTGTTGACATACACTTACTCCTCAAGGTCTCGAGGCACTTCATCAAGGCCTGACTTTTAAAGTGATTTAACAGATGCTGTTTGAATTTGTCGATAGGATGGCTGGTGCCTCAGATGGCTTTTGCAAAGATGGATATCCTCGCGTAACATCAGTATCAAAGCACAGAGCTACTAATGCTGAGTATTTGAGTGTCTATTGTGATATACCTTTTAAACAGCTTGTAATATCCTGTGTTCTGGGCCATTAATCATGTTTTTGTGAAGTCCTTCAAAGATGCCACGGTTCACGCGAACAAAATCACGGGCAGTCAATGAACAGCACACTTCAGTTCAAAGCCGGTTGTTGTAAGAGCTCTCAGTGTTGGTGGATAAGCCCTCAACTCCTACTTTCTGAGACAATATGACCAGATGGCTGCCAAGAAGATGGATGGACTTTAGGTGGAGTGACTTCAGCTTGACTGAACCCCTGTATAATTTCATACACACACAGATGCAAGAAATAAAGACTGAATTTATAAGGCCTGAGAACATGTCTGGAAAGGTTGTGAAAAATTCACAACTGAAAAACTGCCATGTTAAAGTCAGGAGTGTGAATTTGAACTGATTCGCTCACACCTAGGGTGTCAAACCCATTATAAATTGAAATCAATTTGATGACAATAAATGCATTCTGAGAAATAAAGTGTTCTTTTATTATTCATATTGTACTGTTATATGTAAACAATATAATATTTATCAATCTGTTTATGAAAAGGTTTTGAATGTTTTTCAAAACTTGTTGATCTAGTAAAAAGTCTAGTTATTTTGCAGAATCAACATAGAAAATAATTTTTAAATTTGTGTACAGATGTAGAGTTTAAATGGACTCCATATATTTCAAATAAAAATAAATATAACATGAATAGCTGTGTAAATATTCTAAATGTTTTTTAATAAATATGTAATATCCTAATGTTCATTCATTAATTTTTCTCTTCTGCTTAGTTCCTTAATTGATCAACGGTTATCACAGCAGAATGAACCGCCAACTTATCCAGCATATGTTTTACACAGCGGATGCCGTTCTAGCTGCAACCCATCAATGGGAAACACCCATACACTTTCAATCACATACATACACTACAGACAATTTAGCTTACCCAATTTACTTATAGCACATGTCTTTGGACTTGTGGGGGAAACCGGAGCACCCAGAATCCATCTATGTGTACACCCACCAGCCATTACTGTAGTACTGTGTTGGACCTTACCTTTAGATCTGCCTTAATCCTTCATGGCATAGATTCAATAAGGTACTGGAAATATTCCTCAGAGATTTTGGTCCATATTGACATGATAGTACCATGCAGTTGCAGCAGATTTGTCGGCTGCACATCCATGATGTAAATCTCCCATTCCACCACATCCCAAAGATGCTTTATTGAGTTGAGATCTAATGACTATGGAGGCCATTTGAGTACAGAGAACTAACTGTCATGTTCAAGATACCAGTTTGGGATGATTGGCGCTTTATGACTTGACGCTTTATCCTGCTGGAAGTAGCCATCAGTAGATGGGTACACTGTGGTCATAAAGGGATGGACATGTCAGCAACAATACTCAGGTAGGCTGTGGCATTGACACGATGCTCAATAGGTACTAATGGGCCCAAAGTGTGCCAAGAAAATATCCCCCACACCATTACACCACCACCAGCAGCCTGAACCATTGCTACGAGGCAGGATAGATCCATGCTTTGGTGTTGTTGATGCCAAATTCTGACTCTACCATTCAAATGTTGCAGGAGAAATCGAGACTCATCAGACCAAGCAGTGTTTTTCCAATCTTCTATTGTCTGATTTTGGTGAAGCTGTGCGAATTGTAGCCTCAGTTTCCTGTTCTTAGCTGACAGGAGTGGCACCCGGTGTGGTCTTCTGATGCTGTAGCCTATCTGTCTCAAGGTTGGACGTGTTTGAGTTACTGTTGCCTTTCTATCAGCTCAAACCAGTCTGGCCATTTTCTTCTGATCTCTGGCATCAACAAGGCATTTGTGCCTACAGAACTGCCCCTCACTGGATATTTTTCTCTTCTTTTTTGGACCATTCTCTGTAAATCCTAGAAATGGTTGTGCATGAAAATCCCAGTTGATCAGCAGTTTCACTTTTTACTTTTTTTTTCCAAAAACCTTAGGATGAGACAGTCAATATTGCAAAGCCAACATATAGTTCAACATCTTTTAGCACATTTGTAAAGTTTACTTTTATTTATATTTTACTTTAATTTTTAAGTTCAGTTTTAGTTCATGTATTTATTTCACATCCAGTAGAAACGTACTGTCATTCTGCATCCTGTTTGCCAGCTCATTTCAAATTTAAGAATTGAATTTGACTCGGAAATAAAAATCCAATTCAACTCTGAATGGCACTCAACCTCAGCATTGTGTGTCGAATAGCGTCCTAAATGCTCTTGCAGGTGTTTAAATGACTATGTTAATAGCTACTTCCCTCTGAAACGAAAGGCCAAACGAAAAAACACAATAACAAGACAATTTGGACGCCGATCCCTATTTTGCTGCTCTTTTGGACCCAAGCTGACGTGAGCCGACTCTCCATTGAGCGCCACAGCTCAGCTAATTCCCTGACAATCACAGGGGAAATGATTGATGCTGCTGGGACTTCATAGCTACATGATGGAAGGAGAGTTTCAGTTCTGCTGACATAAGCTTTCACACACAGACTGAGCGTTCGCAGATTATTTACAGCTCCTTTACACAGCGCTCTATCGCCCTCACAGACCTCCTTAGAGGAAACACAAGCGACTGTGCCAAAGCACTATTAACTGGGTAGGTGTAAAGGATATTACAGAAGTGTAAAGCAGACAAAGAGCGGAAATGCAGATCAAGGGCATATAAATGAGCGCCACTGAGACGTTACCGCAGCACACAAAGATCAGCCCACACGGAGAAAGGCAGAGGTGCACAACGTATTTGACAACAAGACACAAGAGAAATCCATTTAAGTACACTATTGATTCCCTTTAGAGTACAGCCACTGAGAGGAGAGGCGGGAGAGGGAGAAAAAGAGAGGGGGGGGTGTAAAACAGATGCATCTGGTTCTCTGTTTGCAGGAGTGGAGGAGGAACGAGGTTCTCTCCCCCTCTTTTTATTTCTCAGAAAAATGTGAGCCGCGGCGGATAAAGCAGACAGCCTGTACCCCATGCTGACTGGCCCGACTGGCTTTGGAGAGGGTAGAGGCAATCAATGTGAGCTCACAATAGAGCGAGAGCATTCAGAGAGCTAACTGCTCCCTCAGGCCATGTAGGAAGGAAGAGAAAGGAGGAGAAAGAGGATTGAGGAGGAGAGGTAGGGGACGGACATAAAGACTAAGTTAAGGTTTATTTGGAGCTTAATGAAGAGCCAATACTGGACGCGCTTTATTTGCCCCTCTTTTAGCAAAAGAGGATGAAACAAGACGTATGATGTTTGGGCTCTTTGTTCCACCGCTGAAATAACTGCAGTATATTCAGATTTATTGCTGCACAAGATGTTAATTTTTAATTTAGCCTATTTATGTGTGAGTGTGTGTTTGAATTCCACAAAAATGAATTTACGGCACTCCCTAGAGGCTAATTTTAGCATTTGAACTTGGAGCGGCTGAGAGAGTAAAGTTCACTGTCATATTCGGTTTGATTGTTAATTATCTCCATTAGATGACATGAGACAAGTTGCTTGAGAATCATCTTACTCAGTGGCTCTCAGAGTAAATTAAGAGACGGCTAAACTCCCTCTTGATTCAATGGCTGCTGGAATTAATCTGGGAAAAATCATCCGACCGGCATTAGATTTGATCTCTAAATAAAAATAAATACAAATCAATCATACTCAAACTGCACAATTTGACAATTATATAGAGTACATAAATAACACACTGCTTTGATTTTGTTTGACTAATTTTTATGTATTTATCTTTAGAAATTATCTAGACTTATGACAATAACTCTGCAATAAATACTGCATTATACTTATTGTTATATATTTTATACATGTTGTTCTTTTGATGCTTTAATTCTAAACTCATTATTTGTAAGGTGTTTTGGATAAAAGTGTTTTCCAAATGATTAAATGTACATGTACATTCACAAAACTAGTCCTGAGGACTTTTACTCACCCTAAGTGGATAAATTAACTGGACTAAGGGTCAAACAACAAAAAATATGGCCAAGAATCTTGGTGTTATTCTGGAGGCAGATACGAATTTCATTAGTCATGTCAAAGCTGTAAGCAAATCAGCATACTATCATCTCAAAAACATTAGATGCTTTGTTTCCAGTGAAGACTTGTTTATGATTTTATCACCAGCAGGGTGGATTACTGTAATGGACTCCTCACTGGCCAAACAGTTGCAGCTCATCCAGATTGCTGCTGCCAGGATTCTGATCACAACCAGAAAGTCAGAGCACATCACACCTGTCCTCAGGTTTTTACACTGGCCTAAATGGCCTAGGACCTCAAAACATTACAGATATGTTCACTGAATAAAAACCCAACAGATCACACAGATCTTTAGAATCAATTAAACTAGAAATTCCAAGAGCGATTCCAATTCAAAGCAGGGTGAATCGGCCTTCAGCTACTACACCCCCAGCAGCTGGAATTATCAGATGTGCCCCAAAATCAGGCACATTTAATTTAAAACTGAAAACACATCTGTTTAGCTGTGCCTTTACTGAATGAGCACTGTGCTACGTCCGACAGATCGCGCTGACACGTCTTTCATTTCATTAAAATCTGTCACTCTTTCATTTTTTAAAAATCTGTTTTACATGTTAATCTTTAGTTAATCTTTAGTTAATCTAGTTTTTATCTGTTTTAATCACTTTTTGTTAATTTGTTTTTATTTATTTTTTTGTTTATTGCTTTTAGTCTTGTTTATGTAAAGCACTTTGAACTACCATTGTGTATGAAATGTGCTATATAAATAAACTTGCCTTGCCTAAGTTTTTCCAAACCTTTACGAGTTTCTTTTTGCTGTTGAACACAAAATAAGGTATTTTGAAGTATGTGTTGTAAATGAGGGCGATGCCAACCCTCTTGTGCACCACCAGAGGGAACCATCGCCAGAATTCTGATTCGACTCACGGACTCAAAATCCCATAAGCCCTGCTACCTGGCACTGATTACGGTCCAGGTGCAACTCATCAGCTCTCGTGTATATATACCACACTCACGCTCCGGTTCGTTGCGAAGTCTTGATTTGCCTGGCTGTCATTTCTGAGCGTTCCATACTCCCTGCTTCGGACTGATCTGTGTTTCTGACCCTGTGCTTGTTCTACGATTACGAAAGACATCTGCCTGCCTCTGATCTCCAGCCTGTTATTCTGACCAGTAAGATATCTGCCTGCCTTTGAACTTGTGCCTGTCCCACGGTCTGTCTCCTGGATTGCCCCTTTGTGTTTGTTTGTATGTGTGCTCTTAATAAAGCTTGCAAATGGATTCAATGCCTTCTGACTCATCACAACAGAAGACTTCGCCTCTACAGAATCCAGCAGCTTTAGCACAAGTCTCGACTGAACTTTCCGCTCAAGCCACTCAGTTAGCCACCCATCATCAACAACTCACCCATCTAACTTCTCTCACGGAGGAACTGGTGAGAGCTATGCAGCAACTCCGTCATCCGAATCCTGCAGTTACCCCGCCTGCTACCATGACAGCTTCTCAACCAACGCATGTCTCCAATGCTCCGGCTACCGTAAGTCCCCGATTAGCTTTTCCTGAAAAGTTTGATGGGTCACCTTCTCGCTGCAAAGGCTTCTTATTGCAATGCAAACTATTTGTTAACCAACAACCTGCATTATATCCCACTGATTCTAGTCGGGTGGCTTTTGTATGCAACCTGTTAACGGGGAAAGCGCTGGAATGGGCTACAGCGATATGGAAGGAGGAGGAATGTAACTATCCCACATTTGAAACTTTTCTCAAGCAATTTCGGGAAGTGTTCGAGCACCCAGCAGATGGGAGAAGCCCCGGTGAGCAGTTACTTTCTCTTACACAGGGGCGTAACACAGCTGCAGAATACGCCCTGTCATTTCGCACTCTCGCCGCTCAAACTAACTGGGTTGAGGATACACTGAAGACACTATTCAGACGGGGTCTGAATACCAATCTACAATCTGAATTGGCTTGCCGTGACGAAGGAAAGAAATTGAACGAACTCATTGAACTTACCATCCGTCTTGATCATCTGATTCGCAGCCGTAGAAATCCTCGCACACAGCTCCATGTTTCAAGTGACACGCCCCCTGATGAACCCATGCAACTGGGTTTCACCCGTCTCACCCATGAAGAAAGAATGCATCGATTGCAAAATCATCTATGCCTGTACTGCGGTCAATCAGGGCACAGGAAATCCACCTGCAGCGTACGACCTCAGACACCAGTTCAATCGGTGAGTCCTTCCCATGTTCCTGCACTTTTCAGTGTACTGATTCCTGTGATTATTAAATTTGATAAAAGAATGATTAATACTACGGCTCTTGTCGATTCTGGATCTGCCGGAAACTTTATATCTAAGAAATTTGCTTTATGTCACGAACTATCTCTCAGCTCATATGATTCCTGTCTTGCAGTGGAAGCACTAGACGGTCGTCCTGTGGGTGAAGGACGCATCCGTATGATTACGAATAAGCTACAGTTACAAGTTGGTGTTCTACACATTGAAGAAATGCAATTCTACATTATTGATTCAGTTAATCATCCACTGGTGTTGGGACTGCCCTGGTTAAGGCGACATGATCCTCATATCTCCTGGAGGGACGGACAGATATTGCAGTGGAGTGAGTCATGCATGAAACAGTGCATCCAGCCCATTCACAAAATTCCATTACGAACCACCAATGTGTTACCTGAACTCGTTGATGAACTAATCCCCATTGAGTATCATGACTTACATGAAGCTTTTAGCAAACAAAAAGCTACTCAACTTCCCCCACATCGACCAAGTGATTGTGCTATTGAGTTAATTCCAGGTTCAAGTCCTCCAACGGGTCGAATATTCCCTCTGTCACAACCTGAGCACAAGGCAATGTCTGAATATATCGACGAGGAATTGGCCAAGGGTTTCATCCGACCTTCTACATCTCCTGCTTCAGCTGGATTCTTCTTTGTAAAGAAGAAAGATGGCAGTTTACGTCCCTGTATTGATTACCGAGGGCTCAATGAAATCACCGTAAAATTCCGCTATCCATTACCCCTCGTACCTCCTGCCCTGGAACAATTAAGAAAGGCTAGATATTATACCAAGCTTGATCTTCGCAGTGCATATAACCTTGTCAGAATCCGTGCTGGTGACGAGTGGAAGACCGCGTTTTCCACCACTAGGGGGCACTATGAGTACACGGTAATGCCCTTCGGCCTGTCAAACTGTCCATCCGTGTTCCAATCTTTTATGAACGATGTCTTTCGGGATATGCTGGATCGCTGGGTCATCATTTACATCGACGACATCCTCATATATTCAAACACGATGAAGGAACATGTTGAACATGTACGTATGGTGTTGCAACGCATGATTCAACATCGTCTGTACGCCAAATTAGAGAAGTGTGAATTTCACCAGACACAGATCGCCTTTTTGGGATACGTCATCAGTGCAGAAGGGATTACCATGGATGATACGAAGGTACAGGCAGTTCAACGATGGCCGTTGCCCCAGAATCTCAAGGAGTTGCAGCGATTTCTAGGTTTTGCCAACTTCTATAGACGGTTTATCAGAGGCTTTAGTTCAATAGCCGCACCATTAACAGCCATGACCAAACGAAATTCCCACAAACTATCCTGGTCCTCTGAAGCACGCCAAGCATTTAGCGATCTGAAGACTCAATTCACCACAGCTCCTATTCTCCGTCATCCCAACCCAGACCTACCTTTCATTGTGGAAGTGGATGCATCCAACACAGGAGTCGGTGCTGTGTTATCTCAACGTCAGGGTCAACCATCCAAAATGTATCCATGTGCCTTCTTCTCCCGTAAATTGACCAGCGCAGAACGAAACTATGATGTGGGAAATCGCGAATTACTGGCAATGAAATTAGCCCTGGAAGAATGGAGACACTGGCTGGAGGGGGCTAGTCAGCAATTCACCATATTAACTGACCACAAGAATCTGGAATATCTTCGCTCAGCCAAACGTCTAAATCCCAGACAAGCTCGTTGGGCTTTGTTCTTCACCAGATTCGACTTCATTGTCACCTATAGACCAGGGAGTAAAAACAGTAAGGCAGATGCACTATCCAGGCTATCAGAGGATAAAACCCCAATTAGTGATGAAACCATTATTCCTACGAACTTACTAGTGGCTCCAGTACAGTGGGACATACTTACCGAGATCCAAGAGGCCAACCGAGAAAACAACCCTCCAGTAGACTGTCCGAATCACCTGATTTTTGTACCCAATAACATACGTACCAGATTACTGACCCATATTCATGACACTCCCAGTTCGGGGCATCCAGGCATCACTGCAACTTTGGAGTTAGTCAAAGCCCGTTTCTGGTGGCCGTCCCTCACGAAGGAGGTAATTAATTATGTTCAGAAATGTAAAATTTGCCAAATCACGAAGGCATCTCACCAAACCCCTGCTGGCCTGTTACAACCGCTACCGGTTCCACAACGGCCCTGGTCCCATATAGCGGTGGACTTCATTACGGATCTCCCTGTTTCCCAGAACAACACAGTCATTCTCACGGTGGTTGATCGTTTCTCCAAGGCTTGTCGCCTAATACCGTTGCCCAAATTGCCCTCTGCCTTTGAAACCGCAGAAGCCCTGTGCAATCATGTATTTCGAATGTTTGGCTTACCTGATGATATCGTCTCAGACAGGGGATCCCAATTCACTTCCCGGGTATGGTCCGCTCTCTGTAAAAATCTAAATATTAATGTTAGTCTTACCTCAGGGTACCATCCTCAATCCAACGGCCAAACTGAACGTATGAATCAAGAAGTCATTCGATTTCTACGTTCCTACTGTCATCAGCAACAGCACGACTGGAGTCGCTATCTGATGTGGGCAGAATATGCACAAAATTCATTAATAAAGCCAGCCACGGGTATTACGCCATTCAAATGTATTCTTGGCTACCAACCACCCCTGTTTCCATGGTCCGGAGAACCCACTGAGTTACCTGCTGTCACGGATTGGCTGCAGCGGAGTGAGGATGTCTGGAACCAGGCTCACAGACATCTCATGAGGGCAGTCAGGAGGAGAGAGATTCAGGCGAACCGTCACCGACGCCAGGGACCCACGTATCAACCGGGGCAGTGGGTGTGGTTGTCGACACGAGACCTTCGTCTGAGATTGCCCTGCCGCAAACTCAGTCCCAGGTATGTAGGGCCATTCAAAATTGTACGCCAGATTACTCCAGTGTCTTTTCACTTAGCCTTGCCTAATCATTATCGTATTTCTCCTACTTTCCACATGTCATTACTCAAACCCGCTGGTGGTCCACGAGAGGAGGCGGTTGAGGAGGAATCGGAAACCAGGACCCCTCCACCTGTCATGATCGAGGGCGAGGAAGCTTACCTCGTTCGAGAAGTG
Source organism: Danio rerio (assembly GCF_052040795.2). Taxonomy (NCBI): domain Eukaryota; kingdom Metazoa; phylum Chordata; class Actinopteri; order Cypriniformes; family Danionidae; genus Danio; species Danio rerio. The sequence goes on along the minus strand of NC_141033.1, from coordinate 32,860,325 downwards.
CTGGACTCTCGACGTCGGGGTGGCGCCCTCCAATATCTGGTGGACTGGGAAGGGTACGGTCCAGAGGAACGGTCCTGGGTGAATGCTAGAGATATTCTAGACCCAACTCTCACGGAAGAGTTTCATCAAAGGTTCCCAGAGAAACCAGCCCCCCGACAGCGCGGTAGACCCCGGCGTCAGGTGCCTTCTCGCTTCAGGAGCCGCTCGCAGGAGGGGGGTTCTGTTGTAAATGAGGGCGATGCCAACCCTCTTGTGCACCACCAGAGGGAACCATCGCCAGAATTCTGATTCGACTCACGGACTCAAAATCCCATAAGCCCTGCTACCTGGCACTGATTACGGTCCAGGTGCAACTCATCAGCTCTCGTGTATATATACCACACTCACGCTCCGGTTCGTTGCGAAGTCTTGATTTGCCTGGCTGTCATTTCTGAGCGTTCCATACTCCCTGCTTCGGACTGATCTGTGTTTCTGACCCTGTGCTTGTTCTACGATTACGAAAGACATCTGCCTGCCTCTGATCTCCAGCCTGTTATTCTGACCAGTAAGATATCTGCCTGCCTTTGAACTTGTGCCTGTCCCACGGTCTGTCTCCTGGATTGCCCCTTTGTGTTTGTTTGTATGTGTGCTCTTAATAAAGCTTGCAAATGGATTCAATGCCTTCTGACTCATCACAACAGTATGTTAGAAACCGGTAAACCGAATATGTTAGAAACCGATACTATGAACAATGATGATACAAATATGATACTAGTACAAATACTATGAATGTCAATATTTACCGGTTTCCAACAATTTTCAAAATAACTTATTTAGATTTTAAAAGAAAAAAGGAACTAAAACAGGCTGTGAAAAGTAAAGGATGAGTATATGATGATTGTCAGTTTTGGGTGAACTATCCGTTTATGTAACATCATTGTTCACCTTTAACAGAAGATGTTTTCTTTTCTTCAAGATAGCAATAATCAAATGATAGCGCTAGTGATCTAAACAATTTTATATTGATCCACATAACCTTTTTAAGTCTATTGATTGTTGGTTCTTAAATCAGACATTCTCTAACCTCTCAGAGGCACGGCGTTTTGACATTGAAAGCTTTTCTAACAAACCTTGACATTCATCTTTTACATTTCACTTTAAATCATTGATGTTGGTAATTGCTAGCCAATACACAACAAATGATCCCATGTTTGGATTACACAATGTTGAAGTGAAAATAAAGTTGGCATTTAAATGTGTTCACTGCGTGTTGCATAAACGCAGCATCCCTTACATCACTTGATCATGCAATAAGTGCATTAGGACTTTCAATTGCTGCATAAAACGCAGTCCGGGGCTGCATTGCGGGGGAAATGAGCCTCCTTCTCAGGAAATAAATGAAGCCCTTGTGTGAGAATGACCAGCATTTTCTCAGAGCCTTTAGATGTGTATCGTATTACTGGAGAACTGGCATGAGCAGACAGGTTGAGACTGAGAAATACCTTCCTGTTCATGACATCATGTAGCAGAGAACTTCAGAGGGCAAGGGCTTGAGTTTAGGCATGCAGTATCTGTATTTGTGATTCATAAGGGAAATGAGAGGAGGGCCGCGGGCTATGTATACATGCTACTTTGATTTTGGATTTCCATCTCTCCCTGTGGTCGCTGAGGCAGGGTGACACTGGATGGAAATGTTTGATGCAATAGTCTCTCGCTGTTTTATTCCCTCTGCTCAAACATTTGAATAAAATGACCATGGCTATTTGAATAAATGGAATGTGTAGTACAACTCTGATTCTTAGGAAAAACTGCTCAGTTGTTACAAAGTGTTACCTTATTGTATCTGTACTGTATTGTATCTCCAAGTAAGCCAATACTTCCTCCAGTACCCCTTAAAAAGGAAGCATGATGTCCCTGATCACAATACATTGCAGGAATACACCTGACAAATTGTCTGCATGCGTGAGTGTGTATTTGAACTGATCTGGCCACACCTACAGCTGGAAGTTAATGTGGAATTTGAAAAGGAATGGCAAGCCACACTAATATGCATGTCTGTAGGCAACATTTCAGTCTATATACAGTTTGTAAACTGTTAATGCACTTCATATATATATATATATATATATATATATATATATATATATATATATATATATATATATATATATATATATATATATATACACACAGTTGAAGTCAGAATTATTAGCCTCCCTGTTTATTTTTTCCCCAAGTTTTTTTCAACACATTTCTAAACATAATAGTTTTAATAACATATATCTAATAGCTGATTTATTTTATCTTTGCCATGATGACAGTAAATAATATTTGACTAGATATTTTCCAAGACACTTCTATACAGCTTAAAATGACGTTTAAAGGCTTAACTTGGTTAATTAGGTTAACTATAGGCAGGTTAGGGTAATTAGGCAAGTTATTGTATAATGATGGTTTGTTGTGTAGACTATCAAGAAAAAAATATTTAGCTTAAAGGGGCTAATAATTTTGACCCTAAATGAATTTTTAAAAATTTATTCTAGCCAAAATAAAACAATTAAGACTTTCTCCGAAACAAAAAATATTATCCGACATTGATCAGTGAACATTTCCTTGCTCTGTTAAACATTATAAAAATTCTGATTCAACTTTATAAGACCATTAGGAATGAAATTTAAGACTTATGAAGGGCTAAACACCAAGGATTTTTTCTAATGGGTCGGTTACTTCTGTAAATAGTTTTTGTGTTATTGGAAGATCATGTAAAGGGATGTGTTGCTTTAGTTTTCTTTCCCTGCTTAGGGAATTTATTTTAGAGAATTTGCTGTAAATTTAATCTAACAGATCTAACAAATGTTGTAAATTGTATCTCTTTGCAATAAAAACTTGGACATAGGAAAATTAAGACCTGTTTAACATGATTTAAGACCTACAACACAATATTAAAGTGAATTTAAGACTTTTTAAGGTTTACGCATTTTAAATATTAAATGCAGATTTATAATATCATTGTATATAAAAAAAATTTGAAGAGTTCTTATTTTAATAATTAATTTATGATTTGAGTAAAATGTGTTATTCTAGAAACTACCGATGACATTTCTTTACATTTAAAAAAAAATGCTGTCATTTATAGCTTTTTGTGCATAAAATATCAAAAAGATGCTATGTTTTTACACATCACAACACTAATGTTTTAACTTCAGAAAAGTTACAAAATAAATATTTGCATATTTGAATACAGTTTGAATATCTGAAGAGTTTCATTCACAACAATTGAACACATCTGTTAATGTGACAAACTGCTCTTTTTTGGGAAAACGTAAAATTTGAAAGAAATGTTAGCCACCTTTTATAAAGGAAAACTTTTAACACAATTTTAACATTTTATTCAAACCCATACTGAAACCAATTAATCCAGAGACACAAATGTTCCTATTTTCAAATTATATTTCAATGTTATTGTTTATAAGTGTATATTTGCAAAGATATATACATTTTTAAAGATACAGAACATTTTTATTGTGATGTCCAAAATAAATATAAACATGTCTTAAACCATGACATCGTTTTGATATTTTATGCACAAAAAGCTATAAATGATGGCATTTTCTATTTTAAATCGGGAAGAAATGTCATCAGTAGCTTATAGAATAAACCATTTTATTCAATCAAATTTTACATTCTGTCTTGACAAAGTTTTCTTGTATAATTGAAAAACAGTTTCAACCCCACTTCAAATTCAACTCAAGCTCATTTCCATTCAAAAGAATATCTCAATTCCAATCTGAATTACAGCCAACACTAAAACGGAACTTAAACAAATTCTGACTTGTTTCTGAACACGCCAAAGGCCTCAACAACGATGGAAAAGTTCAACCAACATCAATATAACTTGATAAAACAAACGCGATAACCTTGAGACAGAAGTCCTGGACTCTGCCTTGTGAGTCCAGGCATGTTTCACAAGCACAACAAGTGGGCGCTTCAATTGGGCAATTAGAAGACGAGTGGCATGAAAACATGCTAATGAAGTTAATCCTTCAAAGCAGTGATGGCTCTCAGGCACTGATGACAGGGATGCTAATGCCTCCCACTGACTGGGTTGGGGGAGACGTGCTGTACAAAAGACTGTTCTGCAGTCTTCGAGATTGTGTCATTGTGTGGGTTGAAATTAACTTGCACTCAATTCCCAATGAGGGTGGTCTTCCCTCTGTACACGGCTCGACATGAAAAAAGGAACTGCCTAACGGATCCCACGCAAGCTGTAATAGATAAGTTGTGTAAGGCGCGAGAGAAATGACATGGTTTAAATATATTAGCAGGGCACCATTGTTCCATTTTGATTTTCTCTTGAAGAATACATCTGGGTGCTAATTCATATTGCTTTTGACTGACCTGAAATTTCTAGGATGAACTATTATATATTGCTAGGAACTCTTAAAGGAACACTACTTTTTTAGAAAATAGGCTCATTTTACAACTTTTAGACATTTAAACATTTGAGTTTAACCATTTTTAAATCAATTCAACCAATCTGGCAGGAACACTTTTAGCTTAGCTTAGCATAGGTCATTGAATTGTATTAGACCATGAACATCTTACTCAAAAATGACCAAAGAGTTTCAATAATTGTAATATTTAAAGCTTGAATCTTCGTGACCAATGGAAAGTGAAAAGTTGCTAGTTTTTTTGAGCGAGATGCTAATTGTCTAATCTGATTTAATTATCTATGCTAAGCTAAGCTAAAAGTGCTCCATCAGACCCAAAAGATTGGCCTAATAGATTCAGAAATGAAGAAACTCGACTGTTTAAATAGGGCAGTTGTAAGATTAGCCTTTTTTATTATGTTTTTTTAGTCGAATGCTCCTTTAAGTGTTATTCCTAGAGCACTAGATAACTGTCCAAATAGTACAGCAGTGGCTTTTTATTGCTTTAAAGCGAATCTGTGACTCTTTCCACAGCCAAACGCTATGATTCCACTCTACACATTGATTAAACTGTTTGCTCATACATGTAAATGAAATGATTAGGCCTCAAGTGCAGTTTAAATTGAATAATGTTATCATTAATAGTTAGAGCTCGCATCTAATGCTGAGTCAATGGTGCTGAGAGGCTGCCGTTCTCATTAAGTCCATCCTAATTAACATTTTCTCTTTACCATTACGCGTTTCACCCCTCCAGTCTTTAAATGTGCCTCTAGGGCAATGCCATTTGAATGTGCCATTGATAGTACAGAAAAGACTGACATCTGCTGGCTAAGTGTCAGTAATATAAGCAGGTTGAGGTTAGAAGACCAGAGCTGCCTCCAGTTGCAGATTTATGGCTGTGATATTCACTTGATGTTTGGTGGTTTTAAAGGAAGGTCATGTACCTGGAAAGCTATCCGTTAATGTTGCCATTCATTTTAATGTAAGCTGTTTGGCCGCTGCTGAAGCTGAAGGAGGAAATACGCAATTGGAAATTTGTCATCTTTGCCCATGGGAGCACAGGACAGTTTGCTGTTGATGACATGTGGCTTATCGCATTGGAGCTGCAGGACAGTGATGTCATGACAATGCTGATTGGCTGATGGCACTGCAAAAACATGCACAGAATGCACTTCATTAGCGGCTATCATTAGCGGTCATAGAAGGACAGAAGATAATGCTAAATAAGATATTTCACTTTTAAGAGCCCTTAAGGGTTCTGGTATGTCATTCACTAATATACAGGTGTGGAAAAAAATTGACAACACTTGGAAATTATCAGTTACTATGGATTTATTGGATTTATCAGGTATGGATTTGTGTAAAATAGTTGTGTTGTTCTATAAAGTTGTGATAACATTTTGGTAGCACTTTATTTTGATGGTCCATTTGAGTATTGGTAGACTGTCTGCTTAATATCTGCTCATACTGCTAACAGACATTTAATTGGCATGTAGATGCAGTGTCACTTAAACTCAACAAACGGACCATCAAAATAAAGTGTGACCATTTCTTCCAAATTTAAAATCAGGGTTCCAAATTTAAAATCAGGGTTATTCCAGCAAATGTTGATTTCTTACTTCTTCTAAGTTTGAAACATTGGCGTTGTGTTGTTTAAAAATCACTATAAACATACAGTTGAAGTCAAAATTATTAGTCCTACAAGGAATTTTCTTTTCATATATTTTCCAAATTATGCTTAACAGAGCAAGACATTTTTCACAGTATTTCCCTTAATATTTTTTAAGTCTTATTTGATTACTTTGACTGGAAAAAAACTGTTTTATTTTTTAAAACCATTTTAAAGTCAATATTATTAGCCCTTTTAAGCAATATATTTTTTAATTGTCTACAGAACAAACCATTGTTATATAAAAATAAAAGAAATAAGTTATTAGACATTATTTATTAAAACTATCATGTTTAGAAATGTGTTGAACAAAAATTTTCAGAGGGGCTAATAATTCAGGAGGGCTAATAATTCTGACTTCAAATGTATGTCAAAATAAAACACAGTTTTCAGCTGTAAAATGTAACGAACTATGTAGTCAGAATATACAACTAATATATAAAGCTTATTCTGAATGGTTTCTCAATGGAGAAATTGAACTTCAGCTTTAATCAGTGTTAGGGAAAGTTGCTTTTTAAAGTAATGTATTACTATTTTGAGTTACTTTTTTAAAGTAAGAAATCTGTTACTTACTTTTTAAAGGAAAATAATGCATGTTATTTTTGCATTTTTATTATTTATTTATTTTTTTTTCCATCTCTTCCATCATAATTATTATTTTCCATCTTTTAAAATTTGGATTACTCTTACAAGTAACTGCATTTAAATGCTAAGAAAATATCCCAGCATTTAGCATTTAAATGGACAGTTCACCCAAAAATGAAAACCCATCTTCAGGCCATCCAAAATGTAGGTACGTTTTAATTTCAGAAGAATTTTGAAGAACATTTTGAGAACAGTCATTCTTAGTGAAACAGTCATTCTTAGTGATTTAAAATGTAAAGCAATGCGCATTGCACATTTAAAGTAAAAACAACAACAACAACAACAAAATATATACTTATGGGTCCTATAAATGAATCAGTAGTAAGTACCATTTTGATAAGCAAATATAACCCTTGCCATCTCCTCCATCTTACTTTGCAAGCTAAGTCACGAGTTTACAGCTATGCACATGATATAATGAAATGGGAAGAGCTCCAAACTGTTGTGAATGCACTCAGGACTGCTTCCCAAGGCTAAGTATGTTGCAAATAACCTTGTTTTTTGTTCACAGACTGATTGCTTCACTTACTACAAGACCTCAGTGTATCTTCAGGAGGCAGCGATTCATTCATTCATTTTCTTTTCGGCTTAGTCCCTTTATTAATCCGGGGTGTCTCAGCGAAATGAATCGCCAACTTATCCAGCATATGTTTTACGCAGTGGATGCCCTTCCAGCTGCAACCCAACACTGGGACAACACTCATACAAACGTATTTACACACAAACACTACAGACAATTTAGTTTACATAATTCACCTATAGTTGATGTCTTTGGACTTGTGGGGAGTATCCGGAGGAAAGCCATGCGAACATAGGGAGAACATGCAAACTCCACACCTGAGGCTCAAATCAGCGACTTTCTTGCTGTGAGGCGATTGTGCTACCCATTACGCTATCGTGACGCCCAAAAGGCGATAATCATTTTTCTGACTCTCAGAGAGCCACGTAGTTGACCTGCATTTTCTAAATCACCAAGGACCATGAAGTTTCACAGAATACAGCAAAATTATTTGCCATGCACTAAATTCCCATGACAAAAAATACACATATATATATATTTTGTCTATTTTTAGCAACGTGTCAAATGCATGAACAAAAACATCCACATTGTAAATTATTAACTCTCTTTGCTTCTCTAGTCAACAACATGAAGAATAAATAAACACTCTCTGTCAAACAGGTCAGGAGAGTGAGAGTATGCGGTAAGCAATGCTTATTCCTTTGTTGTCATTGTTGTGAATTTAAATGCAGCACCCATCAATACTGCGATGAAAGCAGCACTAAAAACCTGTACACTCCGTCTCCGCAGTGTCTAAATGGTTCATAAAGAGTGGTTAATCATTGCAGTATCATTACATATTCATTCATGCTCGAGTATCTCCAGACCGCTGTCAACACTGTTTGGAAAGTGTCACCAGGCAACAGTCGAAGAAAACGGCACACCTGGCGGTCCTAAAGTTCCAGCAGGAAACCACACAGCACTCGGGAAAACCCTCCCGCTGCACACTCATGTGTCTTTAACTAGATACTTGTTCATTTGTGCATCACACAAACACACAGACAAACAAACAATATCATATGATCAAAAGTGCTGCCGCTGGAAAATGTCAATTGCTGCAGGTAATCACAGCCATGCTGATATTTACACAGCATGTGTGATTTTTGCTTTAACACAAACCGCTGAATAAAGAATACGTAAATACTCTCTAACTTTCTTTTTAGACAAAACAATCCCAGATACGTTATCTGTTCTTGTGCCACCCAAATGGCAATGTCGTCTTGAATGACTCAGCAGTTTATCAAATCACTGACCAGCCTGATCTTACGAGGAAACGTAAATATTTTACCTTTGTCAGTTTAGTGGCTAATTCGTACGAATTGACAAATACATGATTCAGTTTTAACTCATTATGATAATTATTGTTCCCTATTAGGTCAGAATTTGCTTTTTCATGTTTGCTTATGGCAATGCAGTGGCGCAGTAGGTAGTGCTGTCACCTCACAGCAAGAAGGTCGCTAGTTTTAGCCTCGGCTGGGTCAGTTGGCGTTTCTGTGTAAAGTTTGCATGTTCTCCTTGCGTTTGCGGGGGTTTCCTCCAGGTGCTCCAGTTTCCCCCACAGTCCAAAGACAGGTGGTACAGGTGAATTGGGTATGCTTAAATTGTCCAAAGTGTAAGAGTGTGAATGAGTGTGTGTGGATGTTTTCCAGAGATGGGTTGCGGCTGGAAGGGCATCTGCATTTCTGGAAAGTGCCAAATACATCCCAGGAGTACAGTTTTTGTTTTTGTGAATCCACCAGAGGCCGCTGTATACACTTTTGAGTTCTCAAATTTGTCTTGCGAGTGATATTCGCGCCTGCCCAACTCACGTAAATGCACCAGAGGCCACTGTCGACTTACTGACAGACTGACTGACTGAGTGATCGACTGACCCACCATCCTCCTTCCCTAAACCCAACCAATAGTGTTTTCAAAAGCACTGACTGACCCAATCACACACTTCCACGTTTTCAGATTTTTACCACATTCTCACCTTGTTATTTACCGGTTTATTTTATTTTTTGGCTTTTTTTTTGTCTTACCTGCTTTCTGGAACCGCTCTCCACCGGACTTGAACCCTGTCAACGTGGTCAACTCTTCTCTATGTCTCAAGTCTGCCGATATACATGGTGAGCCTCTGGACAAACTGGTAACAGTGGGAAAGCCGTCCATATGGAGGTAAGCGTCTGCTGGTAAGCATGGAAAGAAAAAGCGTCATTACACCCTGTAGTATTCATTTTAAAGACGAAATACAGCCATAAGTACTTCTGGCTACATAAATCGCGATCTCCAGAAATGTATAAAGGGCTACCTTTTTAGAATGAGCCTGTGTTGTGTTTTTGAGCTAAACAATTGAATAATTCAGTGACTTACACAAAATCTGCTCCTTACTAAATCTTCATTTTTGAATGAGTCATTTGAATAGTTGTTTCAATGACAAAAAAAAGTCTAGTGTTTGGATGATTGTGTAGGCTTTTCCCAATAACCACACTTGCAGTCTTAAACATTGAAAAAAAGAGCATGCATATGTGACAGGAAATCACATATTATGTATGACAAATTTAAAGTGTTGCATATTTTATTGGTATAAAGATTTTAAGACATAAAAGCATTGTCTTGTTCTGCTCCTTGATGAATCACCATTTTTGAATGAATCGTTTGAACAGTTGTTTTAATGACTCACTCAGAAAAACTAAAAAGTATATTGTTCGAATGACTGTGTGGGGCTTACCCAATAAACACAATTGTGGTTTTAAGCATCTAGGAAGAGCATAAATATGTGACAGGAAGATAGTATGCAGATTTCACATATAATTTGTGACAAATGTTAAGTACTCACTTCTTATTTAAAAGCATCACTATGAATTTTTTCATTGACTTTTTACAGAGACTACTGAACACAAATGTAGAATGTTATTTAAAAGTGCAAAGTATTACATTTTAGGGGTGTAAACCTACACTGGTCTCACGGTTCGGTTCGGTTATGACTATCATGCCATCGATTCGGTTCAATTCAATATCATGGTCCATCATGGTGCATTGACAATGCTTACCATATATAATTAGATTTTTTCTTCACAACACTTTTTTTTTTATTAAAATCTATAAATATATTAATATTTATTTAATATTTTTGTAATACAATATTGCCCTTTAATACAAGCAGTCAGATATATGAACTGTACCTTTAATTTTACCTGCTCAAAGAAAACATTTTTTTTTACGTATCAAATGAAACTCCAATACATGCACAGAAGACAGCATGAGCATTTATAGGAAATAAACTAATGTAAATATTATCCCACTGCCTTTTTGAGTGCTGTCTTACACCCCTATGATTCGTCATTGTCTTCACCCGCTCAACAGAAAGGGCTGTGATTGGCTTAAGAAATAAAAGCGCTGTTCACTCATGAGTGACGCGGTCATGCGGGAAGAACAGCCATGGTTATAGTCTATATGTGTATAATACGCGGTTATCACAGGTAATCCGTAGTAGACACAGTGGAGAAAACTCGCAACTCAGGCACGCTCTTGTCTGAATCCACAAGTATCACTTTAACAGCCAAGAGAAGAAAAAAAAACTTACCTCACAAACAGGCCAGCGGCTCAAATGTCCAAAATGTGAGAGAGAGAGGCAAAGATGGATTTGTACAAGATTTGTCCCTAGTACTGAAATGGCGGCTTGTGAGTTGTGCCTTTCTCAATGTCAATGAAAGACTTTCCAGCAAACTCACAAGCAGCTGAACTGTGCATAATTATCTACCTTTTAAGTAGTAGGAGCGTTTTATTTAGTTGCCCTCGCCTCCATCTATTACTGAACCAATATCAAATTGTCCACATCTGCTACGCGGTGAACCGAAGAAACAATTAATTTTGACACCCCTATTAAATTTACAAAATGTGCAAATAAAAACTATACATATACAAGTGTGACCTATGTCTACACACACTTATAGTCTTCAAGTACACTTAAACGCTTTGGCCAAACACAGCAAATAAATCATGTACGTAAATAACAAATCAAGAGCCCACACTTATTTATACATACAGATGATATTTTTAAAGTATACATTCATAATATATAGAATTTACTTTTTATTGGCTGCAAAGTAATCATTTATGCTGTTCAAGTACCTACTCAAGATTTCAGATGCAGTCTATGAATTAATCAGTTGATTAGTTAAATGATTCATAAAGATGACTCAAATCATACTTTGAGCCACCTAATGGTGCAACAGTGAAACCTGCAGATTAGCAAAGAAAAAGAAAATCTGTCTTAAACACAACTGAACCTTACATAACCTACATATATAGATACATAATAAGCACTTTGATTTGCGTCATTGCAGATGAAGAGTGTGACGTTTTGTCCATTAAGCCTCTTCCTCACTCTCCTTCTCTCACAAGCCTATCAATTTATTGTTATTGTTGGCAGTTGAGCTGAAGCTTCTGTATTGATTTCTCACCCCGAGAGAAGATAAGGTGGAGAATCGAGATGGATTCCATATCTATTATCTAATGGAATTCCTCCTCTTAGAGAGGCTATGGATTTTCTGCCATTGAACCTCTGCAAAAAGAGAGGGACAGAGTGGCCCCCACAGCCCAGAATAAGTCCCTCCTGGATGGATTAAAGTGTTCGGCACAATGAAGCTGAGAAAAGCAGAGCCAAACCGAGACTGTAAAATCGGGTTTTCTGAAAAGGCACTGCTTTTATCATAAATGTTTATTGACCTGGAGAAGGTTTAATAGCCCGGATAGTTCATGCTCTTGAAAGATTGTCCCATGTAGCCTCAGCATTAGCATGTACTGTATTTTGGTCTGCACGACCAGGAGGAAATGTGAATAAAAAGGAAACGTGATTTCTGCACACAAGCAATTGTGGATGTCATCATGCAGAAACCTCACCATTTACAGTGCTAAAATATAGGTCAGCTTCGCTATATCAAAAGTACACAGTGATAAACAGTATATCCCTTGTCTAACGCTTTCCCTCATTGCATATTGTCAAGAGTTAATTTCTGTCATTGGACTACGAAAATATCATGACATACAAAAGTATTCGGAAACAAAGTGGATTTTTCAACCCTTACAGTCAGCCAGAAAAAAGTACAAGGCTGGAAAGAGAGAGAGAGAGTGTGTGTATGTGTGTGAGAAAGAGAGAGAGGAAGGAGCATAGATTTTCCAAATGGAAGTTTGTACGAGAAATCCATCAAAGCCAAAACCTGTAAGCTTAAAAGCAGTGCCTGATGCTTTAGGGTTCAGAGAGTTCTCACACATTTAGATGGAAGATTATTACGCTACGGCTGGAGCTCACTATACTACTGTCCGCATGGCCACAGCCGAAATCAGACTTATGACATGATGCCTTATCATAGTAACAGGAAAGCCTCTAAGCTCCTTGTTTTTAATCAAAAACAGATCAGTATAGGCTGACCCTGTGCGGCAAATGACTTTGTATTTCATTTTTAATATCCTCAGGGCAGCGGGTTGTATTTCGTCCCCTCGCAAAAGGTACTTCAAGAAGCAACCGGCGCCATCGTTTTATGTCCTGTCCTCTTCTCCAGTTTGAGTTTAATGGACAACCTCCCGCGGGAGCTGTAAGTCACTATTAAAACTTGTCCATTTGATATAAAGGTGATTCAGTGTTTTTGGGGAATGTCCATCAAGTTTACACTGGAGTTTATGAAAGATAAGGAGTTTTTATTACCTGTCAAAATAACATTTTCTATCTCTCACTGTAATTCAAGCTTTATTTTTAGTATTAGGACCTGGGATCTTTGAACTTGAGTGTCAAGTTTAAAGAAGAGTGAGGCAAAACTCTTTTTAGCACAGTCAAGGTGTCATATTTTATCAATTTTTGCTCTTTTTTGTCTTTATAAATGTACAAACAAATGGAAGAGATATACTGTAGCACACTGTAAATTTATTTGTGGGTAACACTTTATTTTGATGGTCCATTTGCATATTAGTAAACTGTCTGCTTAATATCTGCTGATACTGCTTCTTCAACAGACATTTAATTGACTATAAGAAACTTTGCAAGTACATGTCAACTTACACTAATCCTAACCTCAACCTTACAGTCTATTTATAATCTAGTTGACATGTAGATACAATGTAACTTAAATTCAATAAACGGACCATCAAAATAAAGTGTGACCCATTCGTGTATTTCAGATGCGGTCATATTCTATAACCTGGAACTTGATCTTCATTGTATGTATTTGCTATTTTGTACTTTTTTGTATTTAATAATGAACAGCGTCGATTGTCATTTTATTAATGATTAGCTATTAACTGTTGTATGATTGCTGCTGTTTTTGCTACATGTTCACATTGGTTAAAATACAATAAAAATACCTAACTGGCACATGCTTTGGGGTTTTTACAATGTGTTTTTGTTTTTTAAACTGCATCAAAGACTGTAAGACATAAGATGAGATGAACATTTACAGACAACAAAGAAATTAATAATTATTTATTAAATAATTGTAATGAACTAATGTTTACTAATATGAATAAAATAACTATAATAAAATGAATAACAATACTATGAAAAATGTTATTTATCACTTTCATATCCATAGTCCTTTATGGAACCTTATGAGAAGAGTTCTGCTATATAGTTACAAACTGAAGAAACCTTCTTTGTACTGTTTAGAACAGGGGTGCCCAAACATTTTCTTATGAGAGGCCAAAATCCAAGCTTGATTGAGAGCTGTGGGCCGAAAGTAAATATAGAAAACTGTAGGAAGTTGCCATGGGTAATTTTCTAAGTTATTTAATAATATTTATAAATAAATAGTAAAAAATACAACCAACTGTATTTACTAATGCATTATATATTTTTTTGAAAATGTACATTATTTTACCAAACATATTGCAATACAACCATTAAAAAATCCATTTATAAAACAATGGAGTTTGATGCCAAATACACTGGTCATGCTGAACCTGCCTTTGCCTTGATTTGCATGCTGATGTCTTCAGCTTTGTCCCCTGTTCGTTAAGTAACAGTATGTACATTAGTGTGTTTAAAAACACATTTTGTTAAAAATGCAAAGTATGTTAAAAATTTTATTCATTTACAACATTTAACTGAAACATTTAATTTCAGTTTTCTTCTTTTTTTTTCTTTTTGTGTAGCTCAACAAAAAAACAAACAAACAAAAGGTTGCATTAAAACAGAAATGAGAATCTCTGTTATAGGCGTTCTCCAACCGCTCCCAATCACTTTCCTTCTGGCGGGCAAAATTAAAGTACACAAAGGGCCAACTTTGGCCAGCGGGCCCTAGTTTGGGAATCTCTGGTTTAGAACCATTTTCCCTAAAAGATTTAAATACAAAGTATACATTAAAGTCCCCATAAATTGATTTTTTTTACTTTTTAGTTATAAACACTTTAGCCTTGATGTTTTCTGTACGCACTAACATATGCTCAAACACAATGACAAAATTCCCATGTAGAAGATGCATTCACAACTAATCCAATATCCACAAGTGAATCAATGATTTTGATGACACCAGCCTTTTAGCATCTCATCAGATTGTCTGTCCAATTAAATGTAATCTGTGTAAATCTGACATGCACTGTAAATAAATATCTGTTAATTTAGTGGTTCTCAAACTGTGGTACGCGAGCTTTCTTTTAGTGGTACGCAGAGGAATACAATATGTCATATGTACATGCAACATATATTTCAAAATGTATCAAAAATTATTAATCTATGAATATGATGACATATAGCCTATATTTATGAGGTCCAAGCAACATTTCCACGTTTTGATGGATAGAAAATTAGGTTAACACTTTACATTTGACTACAGGAGTTTTTTTCTTTTCTTTTTAAGAACAGTATAGCCTACCATTTTTAATTAACTTTTTAAAGCACATTTTAATTTAAACATTTTAATTTATATATATATATATATATATATATATATATATATATATATATATATATATATATATATATATATATATATATATATATATATATTCTTTTTTCTTTTTTTACATATAGACACAGTACAGTGTTTATGTTCAAATTATTTATAGTGTTTAAAGTGGCTGATAATAATAATTTTCTTAGTAATCTGACACGTTTTTAAACTGTTCAAAGCTGTAGCTGCTACTGGGTCTACAAAGCTACTTTTTTTCAAAACTGGTCATTATGGTGGTAGACAACTTTTTTCTGAATTGGTACTTGATGAAAAAAGTTTGAGAACCACTGTGTTATTTAACAGTTTCCGTATTTTGCATTTTCCGCTTATGTATGCTTGTGAAATGCATTATGGGACCTGGATCTCTGGTCTGTCCACTTTTGATGTTGTCAACTCTGCAGTTTAACACAGTGACTATTATTGACATTTCAGTAGTTTGAGACAGGATATTGTTTAAGAAATAATATATAAAGAAAACTAAGTCTATAAAATAACAGAAAATGTACTGGCAGCTTATTACTAGGTTTTTGCAGCATAATATACATCATTACCCAGACAATATATCACTTCAACTTATTAAAAGTATTCATAAAAGTCACTTTTTCAAACCTTTTAAGATTAAAAGTTGTTGGAAGAACTATAAAGGTCCCATAATGCAATTCAAAAGCCTTAAAAAGTGAAAAACCAAACATAAATCACAAAATATGTAAAAAAAAAATACAAAAAAATACAAAAAACTGTCAATGGAAGGTTATTTTTTATAGTGTAGGTGTGAAACATAACCGGCTACAATAATAGAAAAACGAAACACAGGAAACTACTGTGTGAAATCATAAACAACTGGAAGGTGGAAAAAAATCAAATACTGTATGCAATATCTAAATTTAAAAAAATCCAGATAAGTTTTTTTTTTTAAGTATTTTGAGTAAGAATTAGTAAGACTATTAAATTTGTGAAATACTGTAATTTAAAAGTGTTCTATTTCAATAATTAAAAAAAAAATTCAATTTACTCCCAAATTGTCAAAGCTGAATTTTCAGCATCATCATTTCAGTCCTCAGTGTCACATGATCCTTCAAAAATCTTCTAACACAGTGCTCAAGAAACATTAATTGTCGATCAGATAAAATGTCAATGTTAACAGTGTTTTTAAGATTCTTTAATTAACAGAACAAATGTTGAAAATAGAAATCTGTTGTAACATTATAAAAGTGCTTACAATTTCCATAAGAAACCTATTTAAAATGTCTTTGCTCAACAAAAACATAAATAAAGCATATAAATAAAGATAAACTGGGCCAAATGCACTAAAGACCTCCATAAGTCACATCTTTAAAAAAAAAAAATAATACACTTCAGGTCTACTACAGCAATGTAGCAAATCTGCAGTGTATCCATAGACGTATGTGTGCAGAGATTAAGCTTTGACCCTTGTAGATTGCAGTGACAAATGCAACAATGAAACCAGGCCCTGCTCCAGACTAAATCCATCCACATGCTGCACAAGGACCAAGACAGCAAGTACTTTAATGGGAAACAAAATACTCTTACTTGCTGAATGAATGTCTACAGCAATTAAAGATTCCAAGTAATAATGGTGCTCGCACAGGGAAAAAGCAAAGCAGGTCACGAGTAGAACATGTATCTTCTGAATTACATCAACATAGAACATCCTCGGACCAAATGAAGAAGGAAGAAACATGAGGAAAGATTCACATCGCTTTTATACTTGGAGCCAGTATCAATATAGAGCAACGTACATTCACCACTTTGATTCTAAAGCTGGTTGAATAGACTGAGAACGCCACTATGACATTTGGTTTCTAGATTGGTTTAGCTGAATCTCTCAAGACACAGCCAGAGGCCCTAATGGTATGAAACGCTCCTGCCCTTTTGATAAATGTCAGCAGCTCTATCCACTTTTAAAGTGGTCTTCTGGAGGTGACCTGGTCTCCTAACAGATAATAATATCCATATTCACAGGCACGTTTAATATGCAGAAAGTTCAAAACTGTTTTAGATGATTCCGAAAGTGTAGTGGCTTCATATTATGCTGTATTTTGGATATTTATACATCAAGAAAGCAAGTCTGTTACTAGTGAGTGTCATGGGGTTAAGTCCTCTGTTTTTGGCTAATTACATTTACAGCCCGTAGCTACAATTTCTCTTCTGCACTTTTGGGGTTTTGTTTGTGCAACGCTTACGCAATTCTATTTCAGCACAGTAGAAGTAATGTTGACTTGGGGTTAAAAGAAGAAAAGAACATTCTGGGATATTTATTATGTAAATGAATGCACTTTAATTAATTAAAAACTTTTAAAACTACACAGCCAGTTCAACTTTAGGTTTGTTAAAAGCTTCAATGGAATCCTCTATGACAGTGTTTCTCAACCACATTCCTGGAGGACCACCAATACTGCGTGTTTTGGATGTCTTCTTTGTCTGTGACACCCATTACAGGTCTTAAAGTCTCTGCTAATGAGCTGATGATCTGAATCAGGTGCGTTTGGTTAAGGAGACATGAAAAATTTCAAATTAATCTCAGCAATTCGTAACTTTTTGATTTAGTGGCTAATTCTTATAAATTTGTACGATCTAATTCGTACAATTTAGTACGACTTGCTCATCACCCAATTGGGGTTAGGGGTGGGGTTGAGTGCCACGCCTCCTTTTTAAAATCGTAAATTTTTTATGACTTACCTCTAAACTGACAAAACATAAAATACTAACGTTTCCTCGTGAGATCAGGCTGGAAAATGTGCAGTCCTGGTGGTCCTTCAGGATCATGGTTGAGAAACACTGCTCTATGATACAGTGCTGCACAAATAATTTTGTTCACTATTTTATATATATTAAAACTGTATTATTTTTTAATCTACATTGACTTTTTTTTCCTATAGACCAATGGTCTAAAACTCAAATCCTTGAAGGCCACAGCTTTGCAGATTTTAGCTCCAACAAGCTCCAACTCACAACTGCGTAATAGTTTCAAGTAGTCTTGAAGACCTTGTTTAGACGGATGGTTTCCCCCACAGTCTAAGGGCATGTGGTTCAGGTGAACTGAATAAACTAAATTGGCCGTAGTGTTTGAGTGTGAACGCAAGAGTGTATCGGAATTTCTCAGTGTAGGGTTGCAGTTGGAAGGGCATCCGTTGCGTAAAACATATACTGGATAAGTTGGCGGTTCATACAACTGTGGCAACCCCTGATTAATAGAGGCACAAGGTGAAAAAAGAAAATGAATGAATAAATGAATATATATGTAAACTGCTAAAATAATTTGATGATTTGAAGTGGTTTTTTATCCTCATTTGTAAGCTGCTTTGAATGAACGTATCTGCTAAATTAAAAATGTAAATTACATGACAACTCTGCCAGAATACGGTTATTTTAATATATAAAGATAGCGAATGAAGTTTAGTTGTCCCTATTTTTCATTGTCCCAGATTACCGAACTTTCGCTATAGCATTTTTTATTTGTTGACTGTGATCTTCTCTCCCTGATTTACAACTACTCAAAAGCTCCATTCTCAGCACCTCTTAGTGTTTTAATGTAGCTCTGCATGGTTTGCGAGTAGATTAGCTAACTTGCTCTGATATTCCTACGAGTTATCAATCTACTTAGCGCTAATCAAATTCAGCAAGGACCTAAATTAGTCCTAAAGAGGGCAAACACACTTCTGTGTACATCTGCACTTCATCATTTCTAACTCCTTTATTTTGCATCCTGGAAAGAAAAGCAGACAGAGACTAATTTGCAGGCGATCGTAACGGGACAGTGACGGATACGAAAGCTCCGTGGCTGAAGAACAAAGCCATGTTAGCACAGCAACCTCTTACACACAAACACAGCCAATCAATCAGGCCAGTGGGATGGCGAGTTTTTCTTCTCTGACTAAAAGAATATGTCTGTGTTATATGCTAATACAGCCAAGGGTGAGCGTACATGTGCAGAGTTGAAGCTTTAAATCAGGTGTCTGTCTATGGCTCTTTCCTCTGTTTGCAGCTCGGAGGCAGAGGAGCCTGTGTTGGCACGTATTGAACGGTTTGATTCAGGCTGAGGTCTCCAGGGCCCCAGTCTGATCCATTACCCGCTCTTCCAGCACACAGCAGAGGACAGGAGGCTCGTAGTGAACTGATGCCGTCTTACACGCTCCTGACTGCTTTTCTTTAACAACAAATCACCCTCAGGGCTCTAAGAGACTCTCGGTTGCTTTACCATAACTTCAAGAGGCTGAAATAGAGATGCTTTCAAGAGGAAGAAATGCATTAGATAAATAGAAGCACAAGACCCTGAGTTTCTATTCTTATTTGTGGTTTAGACTTACAATAGGAAATGTTCTGGTTGTCGACTGTTACTTGAATTACTTCGAAGAGTACTGAGAAAAGTGTCAGTGATGATGGTCTACCAGTATTTTACATTTGTTGTATTTTTACAACAAATTATTATGCATTAAAAAAGGTCATATTTTGGTTTTTGGGGTCTCCAACAAAAGGCTGATAAGTATGCAAGGTCAAAAACATTTTCATTGTCTTATAATATGCATTTATTTTTACCTAATTATCCCATTGAGTCCTATATGATTCGTTCAGTTATTCATTTATTCACAAACCCCTCTTTAGCATGATGCTAATCTGCGCTGATTGGTCCGATGACCCATTCTATTTCGATTGGTCGACTGCGTTCAGCGTCAGAAATAGAGAAATGCCCACCACGACATATCAACATTGAATTAGTCAGGGTGCAGAGTGTATGTGCGAGCCCAATGCAGGAGAGCATTAAAGCAGTGCAGTTTAACACCAGCATATTGCTCTATTCTTAACCATGACACACATTCAGTATTAATCCACACAGTGGCAAAAGCTGAACTATTTTGAAACTTGACTGCCACACGTGTGAAGGAACAGCTGACAGTGGCCATAGCAGCGACAAACAGCAGTGGATCGCGAGCTCACAAACATATTTGAATCCATAAACAAAGCGGCACATGTTGCGTTTTCATTTCGTTCATATAAATAGTTAACCAAATACAGTACAAGCTGCGTGGAACGGTTATAAGTAACTAAACAAAATTAAATACATAATTTGCCAACTAGAGAAAACAAGAAGGCAACCATTTTAATTGCACTTAAGTTACATACACTTGTGAAATAGAGGAAGGAACTGATCCATGAACTGTGTACAGTAAGGTTCCTGTCAAGCTCTGACAAAGTCCTATACATCAATAGTCTTTTCTGATCCTTCCTTTAACAAATGACAGACGAATCCCCCAATGTAAGCATGTAGATTGCTGAAGCACTCGTCAGAAAAATGACAGGAACACAGCACAATGCTGGGGCTATGATGCTGAAGTATTTTTTGCTAAAATTAACTTTAACCACTGACTCTTCACAGCCTCATCTTTGGGTTGGGAAAGTAACACTAATTACCCTCACCCTTCAGAACACAGCATCGTCGCGACATGATTCAATCGGGATCTGCTGCAGTGTTTTTTTCAGTTTTTTCTTTCTACAGTTTATTGTGGGTGTGGCAGGGGAGTCTGCATGCACAACAAATGAGCGGGGCTTAAGTTCTGTATCAACGACACGACCATACCTTGTCAACCCTCCTGTTTTTCTGGGATTCTCCCGTATTTTACAGTTCTATCCCGCTATCATCCTGTAAAGCTATTTTAATCTTTCTCTGAAGGGTGGAAAGAAACATTAAAGAGTCGATCCTTTCTATACACAACCCATACTGCCGAACCACCAGGGGCCAACCCTTGCTCTTAAATGTGAGTCTGTTCTGTGCTTTCGTTTTATTTAGGGATGACACTTTGCAATATATACAAAAACGATGGGATTCCCATTCCTTTTCATTATTTCAGGTGTCGTCGCCCCTCCTATGCAATCCTCAAAACAGTCATATAGCGGTGCATGACTGTCAGCTGTCGTTCCGTTTCCCAAACGGATTCTGTACACGCGATTTGAAGCAGAGTCAAAGTCTGGGTTTTTGGTGCGTGTAATTAATAATAATTAATAATAATAATAACATCTAAAGATGTCGATCTTCATGTTTTTTTTTAAACACAACTAATTTAGTCTTAAATGAGCATAAAAAGTTAAAAAAGCTATCAATTTTTTTTTTTCATTTTAATGTTAGATGTGTGCATTATTAAAGTGACATTTCTGTTATTTAATGAAATCAAACGAATATTTTTTTATATTTTATGTAATTTTCATGTAAAAGACATGCATATGCATTTATGTATGTTTGTATACTTGTATATGAAACTTGTATGCAAAAAAGTTGTAGATTTATTGTAATATATATCAACATTATGCATTTATTTGAAAACTAATAGCTGATCAAATTTTAATTAATACTTTTAGCCAGCAAGAAAGTTCAATTTAAGTTTAAATTGATCAACTATGGCAATTAAGACAATTATTATGTTATAAATATTTAGATTTCAAATTAATGCATCTCGTTTTAAACTCCTAATTTACCAAATATTTTTTATGTTTCTAAAAAAATATCAAGGAACAGAATTGGCAGTAACACTTTACAGTAATAGTACTTGAATAATGATGTATTAATGTGTAAACTAAACAGTAGTTTATTATAAATTAATGATAATTTAAGGCATGTGCCTTTAACTTTAACATGATTCGCAAGAGTTCAGGAGTAAATAATGGCTACCTTAATTACTTGTGAGTTCATGTTGTTAATTAATGTATTAAGTTTAAGCTAAGTGTAACCAACATGAACACATGAGCTGTTACTATATAAATATGTTGTAACTTTACTTGAAAGAGCACATCACCATTGAACTCCTGTATTTAAACTGTTGATGTTGATGACAGAACGCTGTTCTATTGTTATTCAGTGTAAAAGCACTAGACGGACATGCATAAGTAGTTCTTGAGTAGGTAAGAAAGGGTTATTAATGACATGCCCCTCCAAGTAAGTCATGATTTAATTATAAAATAGCATATCCATGATGGTTGATATTTCACAATATTATTGTAAAAAACTTTCCCAGTGCTGAGTTGCGGCTGGAAGGTCATCTGCTGCATAAAACAAATGCTGGTTATTCAGTGGGTCATTCCGCTGTGGCAACCTCTGGTAAATCAGGGACTAAGCCGATGGAAAATGAATGAACGAATACTGTAAAAACAACTAATAATCATTATTCTGTATATTATTGGTCAATATTAAGCATAACATAACATACTAGAAATTGTGTTAATTACCAAAATCCTGAAAAATATTAAAGGGTATATTACAAAAAACCTACAAGATGTTGAATTATGCACTTAATTGTGTGATAATTTATGAGATGTTGTTATTTTAATGTATGCATGTGTAAAACATACTCTTTTATTCATGCTTTGCCAAGGGCCATGTAATGTGGTCTGGAATCATCCTCATTGTTCATTCACCAACACACCTCGGCCATGAATGACATTGAGATTAGTTAATAATAATGATCACACAACATGACTTTTTCTCGAAAGTACAACTCTGGAGTCAAGATTGCATTATAAGCTGCTTGCTTTTGGAGCATGGAAGGTACATATTAATTAATAATTACAATGTTAATTAGAAAAAAAAATCTATTTAATGATACTGTGTAAATAAAAAGGAACTCCATTAGAAGGATCTGTTCACATTTTTACGAAACATATTATATGTTACTCCGAGTGCAACCAATAGTGTTTTCGAAAGCAATTGTAAGAGAAAAGCTTGCTATTGGTAGAAGGTAAATGTCTATTAATAATTATAATGTTAATTCAAAAAACATTCTGATTGAAAAAATTATACTGTGTAGATAAGATGTAAAAAATAAACTGTGTCGCTTTCACATATTCAATAATACAATATATTGCTAATAATGAACATGCATGATGTCATCATGAGCACTTCAAAATACTGTGTTCATTATTATTTAAGTACAAACCCACCAGAGGGCACTGTCTTCCTTTTGCGAAATGTTGCGACCAAAACATCTCGCTGCAAATTTCATCTAACAAATCCACTAGAGGGCGATGTTCACATTTTATGTGAAAGGTAAAATATGTTACTCTGGTTACGTAAAGGACAGCGTTTACATTTTTAATGTATACTTGAAATGTGTTGCTCCAGGTACGTTTCATTGCACGTTTCAGACCCAGTTACCCTGCTTGATGATATTTTTTTTATTATATTATTCTACTTGGTCTGTATAGTCAACATTTTTTTGTATAGTCAAACATTTGTTTGTAGAGCAAGTAGTTTGACCATTTTCTGCCGTTTATTATTCCTAGTCATTTCTCCCATAGGCGACTGAATCTGAAGTTCTTAGACAATCGCGAAAACAGGCACACTTCCGCATTTTAGAATAAGGTCAATTGGAGTTTTTATTCCAAAATGACCAACGCACCATCTAGTGGATGTTTCCCAAATAACACTAGAGTGTCGTCTCTTGGTGATCTTATGCTCTTTGGCGTGGTTAACATACTTGACCATTATGACAACAAACAGAAATGGTGGAGAGGAGGTGTCTGTTAAGCTGTATTAACTCTCATGAAACCCTTTTCCCAATCTTTATGAAAGAAATGCCTATATTATTACACCCGAACTGCTCACAGTAGAAAAAAAACAAACCACGCTCACTTAATATCCAACATGTTTTCTCACTTAATATCCATTCTCTAAGAACTATGTTTAAAAAAAAAAACAGTCGCAACTTCCGGTTCATGCAGACTTTAATTTTACATTTCTTTTAACGCTTTTGTGGAACCGTGCTTCACCAGACTTAAACCTGGATGTTTTGCATCACAAGTACAACACCGTACAAAGTGAACTACCAAACAAACTGACCACAGCAGAAAAGTTGTCTAGATAAACAGGTCAGACAAACACACTTAATTATATTACATTTCAATTAAAGTAATTGTACACTATATAAAGAAAATCAGTCAATAAGAATCAAACTTTCAGCATGCCCATTGTAGTATAATATACAATAAAACAAGATAAAACAGAAAATATGTAGAGTTCTTTTTGCTGTTACACCTGTTAAAGCAACCATTTTTGCAGCTCATGTCAATATCCTGATAAAAGCCTCAACAATTATCACAACAAGAACATTTGATAGCAGAGCTCCTCCTTGCAGTCTGCTGATCTGTAGGCCGTGTGGGGAATCACAGCTCAACCTGATACAGCACTTCTCAGTTCTACAGTTTGGCAGGGTCTCAGGTGAACATCTGCTTTTACTAGTGAGCTCAGAAAGACTCCGGTGTTTCAGGATGCACGCACTCAATTTCTCGCACGCTCTGTTCTCTCCTTGGCAACTGGGTGATAATAATATATTTCTGCCACATTTCTCATGTCTGTTTTCCATTACTGTAAACTGACTGATGTCTGGAGGTAGTTTTATGTATGTTTTATTTCAGATTCGAGATAGAGATCTCAATTTATCATGTTTCATACTCATCTTCAGTTAGGGAACGTGTTGAAGCAGACAGGAAGCAGAGTAAAATACTTTCAGTGTGATTTACAACTATAACCTGTAGCATTGAGGGGATTTTTTTTACATACTATGGACCATTTCAACATGGTGATATCATTGTTCCATGAACAGTTCCTGCTTGTTGTCAAACAATTTCAGAACTGTAACAAGATCTGA
This sequence comes from Danio rerio, assembly GCF_052040795.2. Classification (NCBI taxonomy): domain Eukaryota; kingdom Metazoa; phylum Chordata; class Actinopteri; order Cypriniformes; family Danionidae; genus Danio; species Danio rerio. The sequence continues at coordinate 32,835,468 of NC_141033.1, read as the reverse complement.
TTCAGTCATAACTAATGTTAACACAGCTATCATTAAAAATTACCAATATGTGGATATTTCTGAATTCTTTGAAGCTATGGAAATTAAAAATCTAAAACAGGAAATACATGAGGCCCACTGTTAGTTTACATCCCTTAAAACGGTCTGTTTACTCAACCTCAATTGGTACCAAACATTTATGTGTTTCTTCTCTTGAACACAAAAGAGAAGATTTTGAAGAAAGTTAAAAACCTGTAACCATCGAGATAGAAAAAACAACTACTATTGATGTCAGTGGTTACAAAATTCTAACTTTTTTCTAAAATAGTTCTCTTGTGTTTACCAAAAGAAAGAAACTTGCATTGGATTGAAACAAGTAGTAATGGAAAATAATAGGCTTTATTTTTTTTCAAATTATGTTTTGTTTTATTACTTATGTAAAAAAAAAACTACATGTATGCTTTAAAGAGTTGTGTCCTCTAAAGACAAATGCATAGCATTTTTAAAATTGGCACGCATTGAATGGGTAAAAGTCAGCAAGTTTGAAGATTTGATATGAGATGAACTTTTAAAAGTTACTGATTAGAGTCTGCTAACCGTAATATTTTTATTTGTGGTTGACAAATACCATTAATTATTCTAAAAATGACTTTCCACATTTTAGCTTGATGGTTTCTTGCCCATGTGCTGTCATATAGACACATTAAAGAAATCTAATATCCAAAAGATTTTTTAAAAAGACAAAATTCCAAACATATTTGTCAGATTTGTTTTTAAATGTTACTCAGACACTCAAATATCTCTTTGTCTGACACATATCCCTAAATTAAGGGTTCTTAAATATCTTAAAATAACTAAACAGTGAAAATAAATGTGACAGGTTCAGTCAGACTCTTAGTTTAGCCAGTCAGAAGACTTTGCTTTGATGCACTTTCTTTCTGTCAGTTACTTAGATGCTTTCCAGACAGAACAGAAAAAAGGGAGTTAAAACTATTTTTTCAAGTTTAGTGACATATTTGGTTTCACAGACAGCTTTTATTTTGTTGGGTAAGATTGTTGTTTTGCTACTGTTGCTTTTAGGCAAATTTGAATTGAAACAATAGATCAAGGTTTCATATCGGTAAGAAAGAAATCAGCAAGCAATATTTAAATTATAAACATACATATATATATATATATATATATATATATATATATATATATATATATATATATATATATATATATATATATATATATATATATACATATATATATATATATATATATATATATATATATATATATATATATATATATATACATATATATATATATATATATATATGTATATATATATACATATATATATACATATATATATATATATATATATATATATATATATATATATATATATATATATATATATATATATATATATATATATACATATATATATTGTCAAAGACTAGATTTCTAGAAAGATTTCTAGCATACAGTGTAATGGTACTTGGATTTTACAGTTATATTTAAATAAGCTTTAAATACAGAGTGCAAAAAAAATGTTTTCTTGGCATGTTCAAATAAGTGTGGGCTGGGCTATATCAAAGGACTAATTTGTACATTTGTTTTGTACTGAATAAAAGGTCATTCAGTGTAAGATCAACAAGTCATTTTAAAAACATATTTGGCAGTTTGTTAATTTGCACCCTGAAGACCATGTGGGGCTGCAGAAAAATAAATTTGTTGCTCTTTAATATATGATCATTTCGTTGTGGTGTGAAAGTTACAAAACCAAGTCATTTGTGTAGAAAGAAGTCAACTTTTGCTGCTATTGACCTGAGTTCAAGTCCACTGTTTGCCAAACCCCTTCTTCTCTTTCATCTTTGCCTACAATGTCAGATCGTAAAGTTGAATATAATAGCAAATAATAACAATAAAATGATCGAAAATTTAAATAAAGTTTCTAATAGATTTTTTTTATGGTTAAGGGCAGTTGAAAGGCAATATCCATTTGATCAATGTTTTCATTTACTACCAGTATGTTTTTATTGAGATATATATTTAGGGAGAGGGTCGTGAGATTGAAAAGACAACCTAACTCATGATCTTATAGGGAAACAAACATAAGGAAACAAAACTATTTAACGTTTTGTCAGTTTAGTGGCTAATGAATTCATACGAGTTTAGTTGTACGAAAATGTACAATTTTTAATAGGAGACGTGGCACCAAACCCAACCGCAAAACCCAACCGTCATTGGGAGATGAGCAAATCATACTAAAATGTGTGAATGAGATCATAAAAATTCATATGATTTAGCCACTAAATCAAAAAGGTACCAATTTGTTGTGAGATAGTGTTGGTTATTCTGCTTGTCAGGGGAGAGATAGAGATAGGGGTCAATGTGCAGTGTCTAGAATGGCCATGTAATGCTCTCATCACTCCGATTTAAGTAGGAATCGGGTTTAAAGGTGTGGAGTGGGGGTGATGGAGAGATAATGAAAGTCAAGAAAAAACAGAGATTATTTATAGGAGTTTGGTCTTAATCTTATTGGATATTAAAATGATTATTAACATTGAGTTAGCGCTGTCAAAACATCTGCACTCTCAGAAATAAAGGTATGCAAGCTGTCACTGGGGTGGTACCTTTTAAAAAGGTACACGTTTGTACATAAAAGGTTCATATTGGTACCTAAAAAGTATATATTAGTACCTAAAAATGTTACGAATTTAAGATTTTTTTTGTACTTTTAAGGTACTAATATGTACCCTTTAGGTATTAATATGGACCTTTTTGGTAAAAATTTGTATCTTTGAAAAGGTACCACCCCAGAGACAACTCTTTATTTCTGAGAGTGTGCACGTGTTCCTACTGAAATTTGTTTATAAAACATCACATGTTCCTTAAAAGGGACAGTTCAAGCAAAACCCAAAATTTTGTTATCATTTACTCACCCTTCACTTGACTGGTTTGAGTTTCTTTCTACTTTTAAACACATAAGATGATATTTCCATTGTGTTAGTTTCCTACAATGGAAGTGAATGTTCACTGGTTTCTAACATTCATCAAAATTTCACTTGAAGATGATTAAATTGAGAGTACATTTTCATTTTCAGGTAAACTATCCTTTAATTCTTTATTCTTTACATATTATGGTAAAAAAAAGATATATCACTAATACTATAAGTATAAATTGCATATTGCTAATTCAGGGGCAGACTTAGTGATTTAGTAGCGCTTAGAAATTCCAGGTATGGGGCCCTAGCATTGAAACTCAAAACACTTTTTCTCTATAGATATTTTTTCTCTATAGATTTGTTTTTTATGTAAAAAAAACTGCATGTTAAAATATATATTTTAAGTACAAGTTTTATCTTCTTAATGTAAAATTAAATACAATAAATTCACAAATAAAAATAAAAAGTTCACAAACTAATAACATGTACAGTTAAATAGCCATTTTTGTGATTAAACTTTAATATTTGCATGTTCAGCATGGAAGGAACGTTTCACTTTGTATGGGGGTCCCCAATTTTGAAAAGAAGTATTAAAATCTTAATGGTTGGACAGATTTTACAACATATGATAGAAAATGTATAAAATATGATTAATGTAGGCTTCTTGGCATTGGTCGAGGCCCCTAATTCCCCAAGGTCCTAAGCCGCTGCTTACCTCGCTTATTGGTTAAGTCCGCCCATGTACTAAGTAAATACTGCTATTTTCACTTAATGTAATCATTTAATTGCTACTTGCACTTGGTGTAAATAGAACAACCCTAAAGACTTAAATAAAATTTAGCCTCATAGTGTAAACAGAATCTAGCTATTTTTTGCACTAAAACAGCAGCTTCCTTTTTTTTTTTTAAACTGATTTATTTTGCAAACAGAGAGAATTTCTGGGCACTGCAAAAAGAAAATTGAGGTTTGTAAGATAAAAAAAAACGCATCTACTTTACTTATGACAGCTAACATTGTTTACAGCACATTTAATATATTTCAAACACTACCAACTTCTGCTCAGGAAGTCAATAATACCTGGACTCTGCCGTAAACACTTTCTTCTGCATAAATACTTCATAGACCTTAGTTCCATTACACACACACACACACACACACACAAAACATGATAGGAAGGAAAAACCCTGCTCTTCAGCCTCTGCAGTCCCGATGGCTGTGAAGCCTGTGCTAATGTTAGCCTGCAGGTTCATGATGCAGGACTTTTTAAATTGTGACTTTCTAGCGCTCTCTCTCTCTTTCATAACACAAATTAGAGGCAGTCAGCTTGTTTTTGCTGACTGATACAGCTGTAGTCAGGGTCCTGAGGAGCTGGTAAGTGCACTTTTCACTGGCACAGATAAGAAACCAAGGGATTCTGCTCATATCAAATCGTTATGATTTTGAAAGAGCTGCAAACATCTGGATTAGGTAACCAAGATGATCAATAGCATATGTGTGTGCTGAAAGGAATGCCATGAAACTGCTGTCAGTGCTCTACGTATGAAATCACAGAACAATTGTTAAAGATTAATTTAATACAAAGGATACATCATCACACTAATAAATCTGACAGGCTAATGAGAAACACGAAGGAAAATGTGGCGTGCGATTCCAGCGCTAACGGATTTAACCTTTCCACACTTTACCTGCAAACCGCTCAGAGTGTGATTTTCCTGCTTTCAGACACTTTCACACCCTTAAAACTGCAGTAATCCATCAGGCGATAGCTTTCCATTTTTACCTGCTGCTGATAAAGAGAAACAGAAGTGCCGTGCTCTGAATCGCAGGGTGCGTAACTGCTTTCAATCTATGGGGCCAACGGGTGTGAATGCAAATGGCCCCTGTGTAGTCCCAGTCCGGTGATCAATCCTGGCAGGTAGAGCTCCAACAGGAGCCTAATGTATTCAAACTAATTAAAACGCGCCAGCGGGAAACTCCAGAACCCTGCTATTAAAACAGATACTTTTAAATGCAGCGCAATTAAATTTCCCATCGGCACACACATGGCCTCGAGACCATCTGCACCAGTACCGAAGCGCTCACCCTCACAAGAGTCGTTTCAGATCGCGTTCTGGAAAAACAAGACACCACAGCGCAGTCGTGACGGCCGTCGCGAGGGAATGCTCTAATTATTTCGTGACACTTTGCCTCTGTTTAAAGAAACGTCTGCGTGGGTTTTCTTGATTGCGCTGGCAGCCAGCTCTGTATCATCTGGATATCATTAATCTAATACGCTAATGCACAACGGCTAGCGAGCGCCATGCTCCTTCTGAGTGATTCTCTGTGTCAAATGTTAGCATTTTTCAACACACGGGGATAAAAAGAAGACAGACTAATTCCTGCTTCAGCTTTGCCCAGTTTTGTTTTCACTGGTGATCCAAATGAAGGCACTGTAAGCCATGCTGCAAAGAGGAGATAAGAATGGCTTGAAGCTTATGACGGCACTCTGATCAACAACTACAATGCACTCCTCTAATTCAGACCCAACTGCAAACACATTTGCACTCAAAGGCAAAAGCCGTATGCATTCAGATAGTGTGTGACTTCTTTGAAGTCCCTGACATAACCGCAGAGCTGCATCCCTGGAGAACACTGTATTGATGGCCGGTACATCTTCAGGAATAGTCTGTTCCTCAACTGTGGCACAACAATCACAGCGAGGTAATGAATATAATAAATAACCATGCGCATAGTTGAAATAAAAAAAGATAATCTTGGTAGTTTTATAACAGAACATCTGGGGAAGCTAAAATAGCACATCATATGCTACATGTGTGAAAGGATTCCAGATTTGTATTTCTAAGACTTCAGATTTGTTGTGCTTTTGCATTTTTTTGTGTGTGTGTGTTTGTTTTCCACAGTGTGATTGAGATTTAATCATTAAGTCATTATCATCATATCTGATCATCATCAGTTTGTTATAATAAATAATTATGCTCCTCAATGCTAATTGGTCAAGTAGTCATGTCTTCCTTTTGAGTATAAGATCTTTTAAAATGAGCGTTGATTGGGTTCACAACACATCTCGACTGCTCCATTTCAACTGATTTGAGTGATTCATTCATAAATCAGAGTGATGTGCGTCATATGTTCATCTCACTGATTCAATGATCCGGTTGCAGAAGTTAACAGCTCACTGGAGAGTAACAGTGAGTAAAAAATAACAAGCTCTAGAATGACTACAAAAATGACCTCAGACTTGGAATAGAGAGCAATGCATCCCATAGACAACTTTTTATGATACCTTTATGCTGCTTTTGTGTCCTGTTATTTCTTCTTTTTTTGAAAGAAAGCAATACAGGGATAACATGAAATGAGTATAACATGATCAGTGTCATTTGTCACATCAAATGCTGGTCTCTGCATCAATTTTACAAAAGTGATTTTACATACACAAAGAAATCCTTCATTAGAGTTGATTACTGTCATACAATGACTCTTGTTCTATATACGTCTGATAAGAATTACTAATTCACTGCATTCCATAACATTTTTGTTGATGTTTTCTGTAAATTAAACAAGTTACTTTGAATAACTAAGCACTTCTTGTGTGTATTGTCTCTTCTTGTTGAACTGCTGAATACTTCCTTAATTGTATGTTGCTTTCCCGAACCTTTATATTAACACGGACTGATCAACGCTAGACAATTTTATCGTGGCCGTGGGGGGGAGGGGTTTGCTAGGCGACCATCAAACAGTTTTCTCAAAGGATGATAAGCTGACCAAACATTGCTGCAGCTCTGATACAAGTTTTATTTATGGAGAAAATTAAAGCACTGCAGTGTTTAGGTTTACTGTATTTGCAAGTAGCGTGCTTCAATAACGAGCTTGTGCGCAGAGAAAACATGTCATGTAAACAAGGCCGCCGTCATTTGCAGTCTACAGCAGTTGATCTTTTTCTTGCACAGACATGCAAGACAAATTGTTGTGGATCCACTGCTTGGCACTTCGTGGGTCCTTCTTCACTGGGCTTGGTCACACTTTATTTTGATAGTCAGTTTGGTTTGATTATAAGTAGACTGTTGGGGTTAGGGTTAGCGTAAGTTGACATTTAATAGCAGAGTTTCTTATAGTCAGTTAATTGTCTGTTGAAGGAGCAGACAGTCTACTAATACTCAAATGGACCACCAAAATAAAGTGTTGCTCTTGGCTTTTTCCCCTTCGCAAAGAACCTTTCCAAAGACGTCTGTTTCTTATTCATTTTGCTGCTTGTGGGTTGAATTTGGGGTCTCAAGTGACCGGAAATTATTTATTTCTTGTGTGGCCCACAACCAATTGATCCATGGACTGTTACCGGTTCACAGCCCGGGGGTTGGAGACAACTGTGCTAAATGGCTAAATGCAAATGTAAATAATGGTTAAGGTGTAGTATAACTGCACGGAAACACACAGATATCTTTTTGGGAACCTCTGATAGATACATTATTTTTATATTGTACAAACTGTTCTATCCCGCTATCAAATCTTTCAAGTCTGCATTTTTACATGAAGTAATTACTTTAGTCTGTTTGATTTATGAGGCATTTTCCTCATGGGGACCAAAAAAATTGTCAAAATTTACTGGTATTGTTATACTTGGAGACATTTGGTCCCCACTATGACATGAACACAAGGTACATTCATCCATTTTCTTTTCAGCTTAGTCCCTTTATTAATCAGGGGTCGCCACAGTGGAATGAAACGCCAACTTATCCAGCATATGTTTTACACAGCGGATGCCCTTCCAGCCGCAACCCAACATTGGGAAACACCCATACACTCTTGCATACACTCACATACACTATGGCCAATTTAGATTATTCAATTCACCTATAGCAGATGTCTTTGAACTGTGAGGGAAACTGGAGCACCTGGAGGAAACCTACATGAACACAGGAAAAACATGCAAACGCCACACAGAAATGCCAACTGACCCAGCCGGTGCTCGAACCAGCGACCTTCTTGCTGTGAGGCGATCATGCTACCCACTTCTCCACCGTGACGTCCAATTTGCTAACAGTATTCTTTAAATCATTAAACTAATAATGTACTATTAGTGCACTCAAGCTGGAACCAGAAACAATTAAATAAGCCACTGTAAATGAATCAATTTAAAAAAGAATGCAAATGAATGGTGATTCTTAATTAGAAGGTGCTGTGTGTTCAATCCCGATGTATTATTACAGCACACTGTGATAGCAGACTCTTGTCCTGCTGTTTATGGTGTGCAGTTGCCCAGCAGTGTCTCACAACAGATCGCTTCTGACCCGTGAGCCCCTGCCAGCCCATTTACATAAATCACACTCCAGATCTGACCGTTACCAGGCAGCGCAGGCAAACAGAGACTCATCCCGAAATGGAAATCAGGCCACCAACCCGGAGAGCATCATACATGCTACTGTGACAAATGTGGCAAGGAGGGAATTTAACTACTTCATGTCCATCTGTGTCCAGGTTGACAAGGACAACTGCAGATGAACTGTATAATTCAAATAAAAGCAGCCTCGCCAGAAAAAAAGGGGGTTTGCATTTAATTATCCCATCCTTGGCGCATCCGTTTAAATAAAATGATATTTGTGTAGCTTGAAGAAAAGTACTGGACGTATCAAATGAACTCAGCGCCGCATTACCACGCATACTTATGATGAAGAGCCTAAATAGAGACGTGCTGTGACATAATAATCCTTTAAGCAAGAGAACGCTAATCGGGGAAGCAGCAATGTTGATATAAAAGCTCTGAACTGTAGCGGAAAGGTACGGCTGAGAATCTCAATATACTCCGTCTCTTCAGTGTTGTGACCCAGGGAAGAGGAGGTCATATTATTCCTCAGCTTCTTTAATTGCTATTTTAAGAATATCTCACTCCTACACCAGCCTTCCTGTCAGAGTCTTTGAAGTGGAACATTGCAATTACACAGGAGAAGATTTTACCGGCTAATAGTGATCGGATGTGTTTTCTTGCTACCTGCACTTTACAGCTGTATTACAGTGACTAAAGGGTGGATTGTTCTTGTTTATCGTCCTGTGGGACACATGCTGAAGATTGATTGAGGTACAAAAAAAACACCTAGACAAATAAAACTGCCCATTTTAGCCCTTTCTTCTTAAAGGAAAATGATGGATTTATAGCATTGAGGAGAAAAGATATGTGTTCAGCCAGCTATAGAAAAAAAACTGTTTTTCTACATCTGCAAAGAAAACTGATCCTATTGAACTGGAATTCTGTATATTTTGTTCTCTCGCATGATTATATTATACTATACAGCACACCACAGGGCAGGCTGGTCATGCTGTCAGACTTAAAGATCAAAAAACATCCGTCTGTTAGAAGATCAAATTTTACCTTCACGTAAGGGTTTACACACACAAAAAATATATATATTTATTTTTTATGAACTGTTAAATGAAAGGTTCATGGAAAAAAAGAACATGTTTTTTTTATGGAATCATACCAGAAACAAGGAGAAAGTACTGAACTACTGAAATGTATTTAATACTTTGTATAAAAGTTAATTGGTGGTGGCAACTTAAAAATGCCTCTCGTGTGGAGAATGAAGTCATGTGACTTGATCAGGTGTGATTTTTTTTCCACAAACTTCAACAGAGTGTAAGAATCCTGATGGTTCTGTGGGTGTCGTCTATCAAATCTGATCTTTATTTTGTATTTTCTATAGGATTCAAGTCAGGTGATTGGCTGGGCCATTCTACAGCTTTATTTTCTTTCTCTAAAAGCATTTGAGAGTTTCCTTGGATGTGTTTTGGACTTTTGTCTTGCTGAAATGTCCAGGCTGGTTTAATCTTCATCATCAGGAGATAATAAAGATGTTAAAGCAGCTAATAAAGCAGCTAATATTCATTTATGATGACGAAGGGCAGAGCGTTGCTAAAAAACTAATGAAGAGGGAAAAAAAAGAGATTTCAGCTACTCTCTGGGCCTTCATTGACTTTCTACACCTCCCTGTCTACTTTTTCTCTGCAACATTTCATGTTATTACACATTACTTAATTTGTAAACTAAACTTGTTTAACTTGTTTAAAATTTGTAAACTTGGTTGTTACCAACATTCGGGGAAAATTTCAAGTCAATGGCACCTTTAGAAGTATGTTTTCTGAGAAAAATGGTGAGTGTAACGTATATATATATAACTGTGACTTGTAGAAGTCAGCAAAGTTGAAAAAATCAAGTACATATTGCCTAATCGATCAATTACATAATCAATTCTCAAATGAACAGTGCTCAAACCTACAGTATTTAGGTTGGTAATAAATTTGGATAATGCCTGCCAACTGTTTTTGTTGATTGTCTGTGAACAACACCTTTGACACTTAAACAAGTAGCTAAGCGCTTAAAGAGTTTGGTTTGTGTTGTAAACATGATGAGAAGATATTTTTGTGCAAAAAAAGCAAATCCTCTTTCGTTGCACTTCCAAAAGAATGAGGACTGATATGATAAACCTGACAGCATCAATCCTCTTAAGCTAAAATTCAGATATAGTGTGCATTTTGTTTCCAATATGTGCTTTAAACCTTTGACAGGCATCATAACCACCTGGTTGACCTTTTATTCATAGGTTATCATTATTATTTTAATTACTTATTGCTATGTATCAGAGTTGTGTCAGTATACCCTTCAATACAAGGTGTGGGCCAAAAAAATAATAATAATTTCAAGGAGTGCACCTTAAGATAGGATATTGTTTGAGTTTTTTTTATAATTATAGACGATAGATTTAAAATGGTGGCAGTTCCTTAACAATACCTCAACATCTACAAAATTATAACAATCTAAAGAGCCACAACATGTCTTTTCAGTATCCAACTGCTGTAGGACAATCATAACCGACTGGGATATTTGACCAATCAGAGCTCTCAGAAACGTAGGATTTAAAGAAATTAAACCATTTCAGATACATTTCTGCTGCAGTACATGTTATGAGAAAATTAAAACATTTTGACACTAAATGAATGTCAACATGTTCTAGGAAACCTCCAAAACAAAATTGGAAGCTTAAAAAAATAGTGTAATGGGGCACTCCAAGAGTGTAAACGAATAATGCAGTTTGACGTTATTCATAATGAATTGTCTTTTTCAATCCCACCCTGTCCCAACCAAAATGAATCAAAGATTCACTGACAAAACTGGAATATTAATAACTACTCACCAACACTGGAATGAACTTGGACTGACATTGTGGTACGTGTGATTGTGTGTAAGATCTGGTCTGTTTGTTGTCTTTCACACAGGAAACCACATGCACACACCCCTGGCACTGTGCCCTACACTGACACCACATCTTACACACCTCCACCTTGTCCTAATGCTTACATAACTGTGTGTGTATGTGTGTGTGTTTAAAAGTAATTCAACTGATACATAAATCAAACAATACTGAGTAAATCAAAATAATAAAATAGATTAAAATAGAAAATTAGCAAAAAGAAGTGCGGTGAGTTTCATCACTAAACAACTAAATGAAATATCATTCAATAAAGGATAAATAACCCAGCAGGCACATGACGTCAACATAATGTCACATTGACTTTGTACCCCAACATCATGGGACATTGCATTTTGTTTGGAAATGAAAAATCTGGATGATGTCAGAACCGTACAACGTAAACGTTCAACATTGGACAGATGTTGAATTATGGTTATTTTTCAATGCAACCTAAAAACAACAAAATATCAACGTCTAATGGTGTTATAGTTTGATGTTGTGTGGACTTTACCACTGAGGTCTATCAGACGTTAGATTTTAGTTGTCATACCTAACAAATAAATGGCAGTATTTGACGTCAATATGACATTGGTTTGAGAAAGGGGTGTCCAAACTTGGTCCTGCAGGGCCACTGTCCAACATATTTTAGTGCCAACCCCAACTAAACACACCTGAGCCAGCTAATCAAGCTCTTTCTAGGTATACTAGAAATTTCCAGGCAGGTGTGTTGAAGCAAGTTGGAGCTAAACTATACAGGACACCGGCTCTCCAGGATCGAGTTTAGACATCCCTGTTTTAAGACATTGGCTCGACGTTGGATTTTGCTCACTTTCCAACACAAATTAAAATCAACAAAATAACTATGTCATTTGACGTCATTATTAGACGTCAAAATAACTTTGTCCTTAGATGCTGGTGACCTGAATCTAACCTAATATTTACATCTTATGATGTTGTGTGTCTGCTGGGAATGCATATTGTTCTGTATTTCAAATTAATTTTACTGTGTATAAAAATAGGCATAGCTTTTTTTACATTAATTATTAAACAAAATTTTGAATCATCAAACTATATCGATGATTAACTAAACACAAGTTCATCACGGTGTTACAACAATTTCAAACAAAACAATTTAGCTCCAGTTCAGTTGCACCTGTCCAAAAACATGTTTTCTCTATTAGGCTTCCATGCATTTGTTTCCAGGAAAAAAAGAAAAGAAGAAAAAAAAACTGCGACAATATTAGAAGCAATTTCCTCAGGCTGTTCTGAAACGCTTGAGCACTGATAGTGTGCAGTTTTGTCCCTGGCACCGAGAACAGTAATGGCGTATTCAATCTCAGCGCTAGATCTTTCATCTTGCCAATTCCTGCACGTCTATTCACTCCATGTCTTACTTACACATTTGTTGGATTAAATAATCCAGATCTCGAAAGATTACTTCCGATCCACTGCCTTTTCCATTTTGCATCACAAAGTGGCTTAGCGTGCTTAAACGAAAGCGTTTATTATTTTAGCGATTTTCCTCATTCAAAACAAATGTTATCAATTGTACGCAGCACAACAAATAGGAAAGCAATTTGATGCAGGATACTCTGAACCCGCCGCAGCCCTCGGGGAACAGTAATGTGGAGGGAGAAAAGGACAGCCCCAGTTAATTCTGGGAGATTTCACAGTCAGCAGCCTCTCTGCTTTCTGCTGCCTGCGAGGCCACACCGCTCTGATAAATATGTCATTTCCTGGCTGATAGGGCCACAGATGGAATAAGGTTTGTATTGGGAACACATGCGCTGCATTTTGTCACCCACTGCACTAGCTGATAGAGGAGACCCCGGGGGAAGCAACCTGCCAATTCATTTTCTCTTGGCAGATTTTTCATCTCAAAGAGGACTGGTATTTTCTCGGGGAAAGACAGGGCAATATAGCTTAAAAATGAAAAGGGTTTTAATAACCTCTTCCTGTGGAATGTATGAATTGTCATATCAGCATAAAGGCAGTTCAATCACCCTGTGTAGACAACAAGAGAGACTATCACCAACGCTGAATGGAATACATGCTATTTTTGCATGCTTTAATCCAAGATAGAGGCATATCTTGCAAAAACGACGACTTCGTGAGAACATTCAGTCAGAGGCCACTTTGTTAGGTACATCTCGCTAGTACAGGTTTGGACCCCCATTTCGACTTCAGAAACAGTAAAAAAAAAATCCATTACAGATTTTGGTTCATGTTGTCTAGACAGCTTCACACATTTGCTGGAGATATGTGAATCCCGTTTCACTATTGGACTGAGATTGGTGGCTGTGGTGGACATTTGAGTAAAGTGAACTCACTGTCATTTTCAAGAAACCAGTGGGAGATTATTTGTGCTCTGTGACATGTTTTCCTGCTGGAAGTAGCCGTTACAAAATGGGTGCATTGTGGTCATAAAGGGATGGACATGGTCAGCAGCAATACTCCGGTAGGCTTTTATATTTATACAATGCTTAATAGGTGCTTAAAGGAGCCAAAGTGTGAAAAGGAATATTCACTTACTCCATTAGGCCCATACTTTCTTTTAACCATGTGTATACACACAGAGAAAAATGCACAACATTTTAAAGTATACTTAATTTGACTCAGACACATTTAATGGATGGTGCTGTGACAACTTTTAATATTTCTCCTAGCCTTCAGGAGTGCATCAACAATGTATAGAAATTACTGTAAATACTTGTTTTAAATAATAACCTAGGTTAAAAGATTAGATTAGCACTCAATAATAAAAAATTATGCTATTAATTACTCAACCACATGTTGTTTCAATCCCACAACATTCATTCATCATTTGAACACAAATTAAGATATTTTAGATGAAATCCAACTGCCCTATGTCCCTCCATAGACAGATCCCAGGTATCAAAGCCAGTTCCTGGAGGGCCGTAGCTCTGGATAGTTTCGTTCCAACTCTGCTTAAATGCACTCTCCTGTAGGTTTCAAACAAGCCTGAAGGACTCAGTTAGTTTGATCAGGTTTGTTTAATTAGGGTTGGAACTAAACTGTGCAGAGCTGTGGCCCTCCAGGAATTGGCTTTGACACCTGTGCCCTATATGTTCAAAGTTCAGAAAAAGAGCCCAAAACATTTTCAAACAATTCCAACTAATCAAACAAAGCTCCTTGAACAATTTTTGCCACAAAAGTAATTACGTTATGCTATGTCTCCCGTGTTAGATCATGGAGCGCACATACTACGAGCAATACAATGCTTGTATGTTGCTGCTGACTCTTATGGCAGTGTGTCATATGGTAAACACATACCCTCAATTGACAAGGAAGAGAAGAAATTGGAAAGAAAGTCATATTTACAGTTTGTTTTCGCACACAAATGTGTTCATGGAGCTTCATTTAATTACAGTTGAACTGTGTGAAATGTTTTTGGTTCCTTTTTCAGTACAAACCTTTAAAATTTGAAGAATGCACAAGTAAATGACGTCTCGAACCCGGTCCCAGGTACGCAGTTTTTTAGTGTTTCAAAGATATGACACGAGGGTGAGTAATTAATTGCAGAATTTTCATTTTTGAATGATTCAAACCTTTAATAATTGGTTTTGGTTATCAATACATTATCCATTTTCAACTGATTTCTTTCTTTCTTTTTTTTTTTTTTTACAGTGCACGCACAATTACGTAATATTATCCCATATAAACAGAGCTAGACAAATGAGGCTACTTTCTAACATCTCTGCACAATCTCAATCTCCTGTCTACATAGGCATCCACTAATGCTGTACAGCTTTTTTACATTTGATTTTTTTTTCTGTTTATGCAGTTTTTTTTTAACTATCATGTTAATTGATATTTTCTACTTTTTTTTAGACAGTACTCTTAAAAACCCTAAAGATGGCTGTCCACAAAAACTTGATCTGACATTTAAAAATTGCTGTATAATTTACAGTATCACTGGCAATTTTGGTTGCAAGTAATACTGTAATAATTACAAGTGAACTGTAAATCAACAAATTACAATTGTGCTGTAGTTTTACAGCACATTTAAAATATATATATATATATTTTGCTTCTATATTTTTGCCAGTAATACTGTAAAAATTGCCAGTAATTCTGTAAATTTTACAGCAATTTTTACAGTGCAGTGGATCAGCAGTTTCTGTCGGTCATCATCAACCATGCAACATGCCAAATCACTTAAATCATCACTATTCAGATGTTCGGCTTGAATGTTCAGCAAATTGCCCAGATCACATCAACATGCGTTAAAGGCATATTCCACTCAAAAATGTCAATTCTGTCAACAACGATATACTCACCCTTCACTTGTTTCAAACCTTTATGAGTTTATTTCTTCTGTTGAACACTAAAAAGACATTTTGAAGAAAGCTATAAAACTGTAGCCATTGACTTCCATAGCATTTGTCTGTACTACTACAAAAGTCTTCAGATTTTTTCAAAATATCTTCTTTTTCAACAGAAGAAGGAAACTCATAAAGGTACTATCCCTTTAAGTTGCTGCAATGTGATTGGCTTATTGGGTATTTGCATTAATAAACAGTTCAACATTTGTATAGAATGAAGTGGGCAGAAAGTGCAAATAAAATACAATGACACATCACTGTTTGTTTTACGCTAGAGGCTTTGAAACAGCAGAGTTCTGCAGTGGCGGTCTGACACAGCGTGGCGATTGTGTGAACTTGGGCTGTAAGTCTCTGTGTGGCTATAAGACACAGTGAAGGCTGTTAGGAAGTGGAATAAGAGCTGTCCACTCCTCTGTCACATGTACTCGCGTTCACAGGCCCACTCATGGGTGAGACAGGGGTAAAAGAGCCCACTTGCAGCTGTGCAAAAAGGCCAGAGGGAGGTTAAGCACAGCTGTCCGGGTGACATGGTGTGTTGGGAATATGTGGTAGTGTGGGGACGGTGCTGAAGAAGCTCCCTGGAAGTGTTATCTTTAAGATCTGCTGAACCAAACTCTCCAGACACCATTAAAGCTAAAGACTGAGCAATATCCCAGAACGACCACTGCAAAGTGGAGACAAGATATACAGTTGAAGACGAAATTATTAGCCCTCATGTGGATTTTTTTTCTCTTTTTTAAATATTTCCCAAATTATCTTTAACAGAGCAAGAAATATTTCACAGTATTTCTCATAATATTTTTTCTTCAGGAGAAAGTCTTATTTGTTTCAGCTAAAATAAAAGTGGTTTTATTTTTATTTTTTATTTTTTTACAAATGACTTGCCCAATTACCCTTACTTGCCTAGTTAACCTAGTAAAGCCTTTAACTTGCACTTTAGGCTGAATAGTATCTTGAAAACTAGCTAGTAAAATATTAAGTACTCTCACAATAAATCATCTGATCAGCATTAGCAAATAGTCACTTCATTATCTGTTAAGCATTGACTCTACATTAATATATGTTAGAAAGCAGTTTATAAATACAGCTACAAATCTTGTATTCTTCACATATAAGCACATTTATAGTATGCCAAATGATTGTATTTTCATACTTGTAACTTATTAATTGTTCAATAGTAAAATTTAGTATTGCATTATTTACAAGCGTTTTGAATTTAAGAGGCTTTTAGAATCATTCAGACTGAGTTACTAAATGATTAATAAACTATTCAAATCAACACTTATTTATTTGATTATTCAGGCATTTACTGATAGTTATTTTATGCTAATAAATGCTTTATTAACTCAACTTCATGCAGTTTTGTGACTTAATCTAAAGTAAGGACCATGTATGCTTTATAAAGCCTTTATAAATGACAAGTAAAGGCTTAGGCAAAATCCCAATTCTACCCCTTAGCCCTTCCCCTTACCCCTACCCCTACCCCTCATTTTGCCGTGAAGGGGTAGGGGTGTCGCAATTCTCTATAGCTTGAAGGCTTAGGGCTAAGGGGAAAAGGTAGATAGCCATTTGAACAAAGATTTTTCAGGATCACACTCAAAACCAAGGGGTAAGTAATTATCTCAGAATACACCAGCCACAACGGCAAGATAGCTGGACCCGGAAGTAAGAAGATGCACAAATCAAATGAGTATTTTTTTCATTGTTAAAATTTTTTACAACAAACAAGTTTATGTTTTATTACATTCATAACCGGGTTCATGTTTTACGGTCATGCTTTAAAAAAACACTAAAACAAAACTGCTAAATTTCGCTACCTATAATCCATAATAATAACTTCTTAAAGATAAATACCAAATAATAGCACAGCTGTAATAACTACAGCAGTCACGATCGTCTGATCTCACATGAAGTATAAGAGATTGCCATGGCATATGATGACATGTGCAGGTGCTGTAGTGCTGCCCTATTTCTTAGGGGTAAATTTTGAAGCCCTTCACACTCGGTTTTAATAGCCAAGGGAAAGGGGTAGGGGTACAAAAATAGAATTGGGATTGGGCCTTAGTATCAAATGGACAACAAATGTTTGCAATCTCATCTAAAAAAATAAAATTACTGTAAACTTTAAACATTGCCAAATAACAGGAGTGTCAAAACACAATTAGATAAAACAGCAACAATATAAAAATTTAACAACATAGGCTATTATAATACAACAAAATTTCAAAGTTGTTTAGCGAAGTTTAAACTATACAGTAATTTTATTTTAGTTAAGATTGCAAAGATTTATGTTCTGTTAATACAGTTTAATTTGTGCATCTTCAAATATACAGAAATATTTCCTGTTTAGAATTTATCTGAGCCTTTAATTGTCATTTATAAGGGATTTATAAAGAATAAATAGTCTTCACTTTAGATTAGGTCACAAAACTGGATGAAGTTGACTTAATAAAGCATTAACATACAAATTAACTATTATTATATGTCTGAATAATAAGATGTATACATGTTAATTTGAATAGTTTATTAATCATTTACTTACTTATTCTGAATGATCTCAAAATAGCACCAACTATTCTCAAATAACTAGTTTGTAAATTATGCAATCCTTTATTAAGTAATAAAAAATAATTAATATTCATTCATTCATTTTCTTTTCAGCTTAGTCCTTTTATTAATCTGGGATCGCCACAGTGAAATGAACCGCCAACTTATCCAGCATATGTTTTACGCAGCGGATGCCCTTCCAGCTGCCACCCATGTCTGGGAAACATCCATACACACTCATTTACACTACACTACAGACAATTTAAGCCTACCCAATTCACCTGTACTGCATGTCATTGGACTGTGGGGGGAAACCTGAGCACCCATGAAACCAACGCAAACGCAGGGAGAACATGCAAACTCCACACAGAAGCGCCAACTGACCCACCCGAGGCTCGAACCACTGACCTTCTTGCTGTTAGGCAACAGCATACCTACTGGGCCACTGCGTCGCGAAATAATCATTAACAAAGTATAAAAATACAACCATTAAGCACATCATAAATTAGCTTGTAGTGTTTATAAACTGCTTACTAACATCTGCTAATGTAGAGTTATTGCTTAAGGGATAAACAAATAACTATTTGCTAATACTTATTAAATGATTCATAGTCGAGAAGCGGATTAATAAATATGTAGTAAAAATAAAAAAAACATTCTTTTTTTTAAACCTGTAATATATATATATATGCACAACATATGCAAGTTCACCGCTCACAAATCTCTCATTTATATCAACATTTTCTATAGGATGCTTCACAATATTATATTTGTGCATATACTTTAGATTAGTGAGTACTGAAGCTAAATCTGGAGCTTATCTAACAAAATAACTTACGATAATGATCCAAAAATTAGTATTCCAAATGTATATGTTGGTGAAAAATATAAAATAATTTGTGTTAATCTAAAGAATCCAAAAAATATCAAAACAAAATTAAATTTTATAGTTTTTAATTTTTTGCAATATTTCTCATGAATTTAAATTCATATTAATAAAATTTTTCCATTTTTAAAGATGTTCTGTAACTAAAATATTACTTTAACGTGTTCATCATCTGTTTAATAAATCTGTTTTGTTCAAATGCATTAAAATATATTACCTATATACATTAAGAAATGGATAAAAATATTATTTTTCAAAATGGGGTGTACTCATTTGTCCAGAGTTTATATATAAATAATTTATTACCTGTAAAGATATACTCTGAAAACAAGAAATAATCCCATAATGATTCAGCTTATTAAGCGAACAGATCTTATTAAGGCTTTGAAAAAAAGATAAAATACAGATTATCAATTAACAATCATTTTTTAAAATAACTTTTCCCAATCAAAACATTTTGTTATGACAGTTATCAAAACCTCATCAAAACCTAATTTTACAAAGTCTCTTTAATCCTTAACATTTTGGGCTGAGGCTATAAATAATTATCCATCCATCCAAAATATCCACACCACTTTTTGATCCACCAGCGTTCAACATGCTAATTGTTTGTTTCCTCTGATTCTTCACCAGCCACCGACAGATCAGCTACAACCACAACAAAAAAAGCTCTACAAAAGACTGCATTTATTACACAAACGCACACGTTCCGCTGGCTGTCCATCTCAGCTCACCCACCCCCCTCTTCCCTCTCTCTATCAGCCCGAGCAGAGCATCTGCCGCCCAGAGAAGAGGGGGAACATGGGAGCACATTAGTCACCAGATGTCACCTTTTGCTGCCAGCCCTATCGAACAGGCAAGCAGACAATGCAGCATGCATAGTGAACATCTGACTGGGGCTCTTCAGCAAGACAGAGCTCAGTGACTCGAAATGACAGCGAAAACAGAAAACCGCCCTGGACCCCTTTCCATGTCAGGAGTGACACCTACAGTTCTCTCTGGATATTCAGACCATAACATTAATTGTTGAACGGTGTTTGGGGTTGATTTAGTATGTGGAAGGGTTTTTTTTTTTTTTTTTCGGAAGAATTTCATATGCAGGATGAACAGGCTCTCCGCAGGGAGTCCGAGCGTCAGTTGTTGTGCCTGAAATAGTAATGCCTGCAGGCACTAAATCATGCATACATTTCAGATCCATTAAGTATGTACAAGGTGCGCTTTTGTCAGAATTTCGTTCTCTTGTGTAACTGTCACAACTCGGACAAGTGGATGTTTTCAGTTAGATGTCATTCGTGTTTCAATTAACTTTGTTTAACTTAAAGGGGACTTACAATGCCCTTATTTACAAGATGTAAAATAAGTGCCTAGTGTGTGTGAGAGAAATTACAGCTTAAAATAGCGCACAAATAATGTTATATAACTCTTTGAAACTGCCCCTTATAGGCCTTGATCCTAATTGTGCCATTTTAGTGACTGTTGCTTTAAATTCAAATGAGATTGTGCTCTCAGTTCTCTTTTCAAAAGAGGGAGGAGCTACAAATCATTCTACACAGCCTGACAAAAATCTTGTTATCGATCCCAGTTGTAAGAGCAACAAATACTAACCTTATAGTTAATCATTTGGTATCAGAAGTGGCTTATATGAAAGGCAAAGGCCTCTAGATTACGCTTATCTTACAAACAAACAAAAAATATGATCATGCCTTGATTTTTAATTATTTAATTAGGACAGTAAGGTCTGACTTTGCTGAGACAAAAATCTTGTCACTTAACAGAAATAATTTACAGTATAGAATATAAAGTCATGGTGCAGTGGGAAAAAAATTAATATTGTGTATGACTCCTATAAGCTTGAATAACTGCATCCATACATCTCTGCAATGACTCTAATAACTTATTGATAAAGTCATCTGGAAAGGCAAAAAAAGCGTTCTTGCAGGACTGTCAGAGTTCATTAAGATACCTTTGATTCATCTTCAGTGCTTCCTTCATCTTACCCCAGTAATGTTCATGTCCGGTGAGTGGGCTGGCCAATCCTTGAGCACATTGACCTTCTTTGCTTGCAGTAACTTTGATGTGGAGGCTGAAGTTTGAGAAGAAGCGCTATCCTGCTGAAGAATTTACCCTCTCCTGTGGTTTGTAATGTAATGAGCAGCACAAATGTCTTGACACCTCAGGCTGCTGATGTTGCCCTCCACTCTGCAGATCTCTCGAATGCCTCCATACTGAATGTAACACTCAAACCATTACTTTTCCTTCACCAAACTTGACTGATTTCTGTGAGAATCTTGGGTCCATGTGGGTTTTAATAGGTCTTCTGCAATATTTTTGATGATTGGGATGCAATTCAACAGATGATTCATCAGAAAAATCTACCTTCTGCCACTTTTCCAAATAATCAACTAGAAGTCAAGTTATTTGTTGCTCTTACAACTGGGATCGACGATAAGACTTTTGTCAGGCTGTGTTACTTTCTTCCTCTGATGACATCAGAGAAAGGAAAATGTAAGTTAAAGTGTTTCTGCAGACTGTTTTTATGAAGTGTGATTATAAAACAAAGGTAATAATTTTTATAAAACCTCTATAAGCTGGTCATATCTACAGATTGTTACAACAGTGTTTAAACCCTTTATAAAAGTGATTTTGCACAATAGGTCTCTTTTAAAGGGTCCAGTTAAAAGAATAATTCATCTAAAAATGTATATTATCAAAACTAAAATTATAAGAAAGTTAGCTATTTATTAAATTATTGTAATTAAAATAATTAAATATAAAATTAATAAAACATTTTGAAAACAAATAACTAACATCAAAGAAATATTGTACAAAACTTAATAAATT
The DNA here is from genome assembly GCF_052040795.2 of Danio rerio. NCBI lineage: Eukaryota > Metazoa > Chordata > Actinopteri > Cypriniformes > Danionidae > Danio > Danio rerio. The sequence goes on along the minus strand of NC_141033.1, from coordinate 32,813,690 downwards.
TAAAACCAAAAATGAATTCAAACTATTACTGTCAGGATAGATAGCCATGTGTGCAGTGCACAAACATATGGCGACATTGCACTGAGCATTCGAGTCCCACCCTCTCCTCCACCGCTTTTTTTTTTTCCAACTTTCTTCTCGTCCAGCTACCATAATAAATATTGTAATAAAGGCAAAATAAATTCTCTTTTTTTCCTTTTAATAAAATTACAACAGTTACTACTTGGTACAGAAAGCTCTAACTGACAAAATGTGGCTGCAAATACATTAGTAAAATTATTATTATTACTACTACTATATAAACAGGTTTGATTTTCCCTTTCTATTCCTCTAAAAAACTGAACAAAATTCTACATTAAAATTAATACAAAATCAGCATATTAGAATATTTTTTGCTGAAATATGTACCACAGCTGAAAATTCAGCTTTGCGGAAAACAACAACTTTAAATGCTTTGAACATTAAACTAATTTCTCTTTCACATCAAATATCGAAACCCAAAAACAACAACACAATAATGGTAAAATCAGTAAATGTAAATGGGTATAAGAAACGGGTAAAAGCTGGGTATGAGAAATTTGATGCGTATTAGTATGTTAGATATGTGAAACAGTGGCAGCCAAAACTACAATTCAACTGGGCCTCACCACTTAGCCTGCCTTAGGTGGAAATTGTTTAAATTAGGGATGTAGCAATTCTGAAAAAAATCAGGGCAACAATTAGCAGAGTTCAAAAAGAGTAAATGCTCCTATAGGGAATAACGTCCTTTGAAATTGACGATTTTGTTTCATAACTTTGCAGATCGTATTCTTGCTCAAACAGCTATAGAAAAAGTAAAAGGTAGATCTAATATAGATACCAACTTTTTTGTAGCTTAAATTCAAGTTCACTTTCATTTTATGGACAAAAGTGGCACAGAAATTCATCTGTAGTGTTCCAGAAAGTCATCTGTGTTTGTAAACTCATGGTTTATTTTGGGATGACTATCTCGAAGTAAGCATCACAGATTCAAACATGAAATAGAGAAAAATCTAGTGTTGTGCTTTCTGTGAGGTCTCTATAGACTCACATCATGAAGATGCCACACTCTTCAGATGCTTTTGAAGAAACAAGAGTGACCCGTGTGCTTGCCAGCTCATAAATCAGACCCTCATAAATGTTGAATATTGCAATGCTTATGGCAGAGAGTTATGAGACTAGGGTCTGCGGTTCAAATCCCCAAAGCGTTTCATCTACAGCCGATGCTCAAGTCCCGGGCTGGGTGGACAGTGTTCACTGACGCTGTCAGATCCAAGAGCAGGTAAATATGGGCAGTGATGCATTTTAACATTTCAGCATAAATAATTGAATGGTAAGTAAGTAGACACAACTTTTGACCTACCATCTATCTATCTCCATATCTCATGCATATTTAAACTTTGCTCTTTACCATTTAATATACTTTACCGGTCAAAAGTTTGCGATATGTATGATTTAAAAAATGTTTTTAAATATAATTACAATTTAAAATAACTGTTTTGTTCATAAATGTTATTAATTGTATTATTTATTCCTGTGACTTAAAGCTGCTTTATAACGTACACTATCAGACAAAACCCTTGTAAGAGCAACAAGTAATAACTTGATTTCTAGATGATCATTTAGAAAAGTGGCAGAAGGCAGATCTTACAGACGAATCATCTGTTGAACTGCCTCCTATTATCATAAATACTGCAGAAGACCTATTGGAACCCGCATGGACCCAAGTCAGTCAAGTTTGGTGAAGGAAAAATCATGGTTTGGGGTTAAATTCAGTATGAGGCTGTGACAGAGAACTGCAAAGAGGATGGCAACATCAACAGCTTGACCAGCCCAGTCACCAGACATGAACATTATTGAGCATTTCTGGAGTAAGATGAAGGAGGAGGCATTGAAGATGAATCCTAAGAATCTTGATGAACTCTGGGAGTCCTGCAATAACAATCTCTTTGCCATTCAGATGACTTTATTAGACTTATAAAATTATTTAAGACATTGTAGAGATGTATTGATGAAGTCATACAAGCTTATGGGAGTCATTCACAATATTAATTCTTTTTCCACTGCACCATGACTTTATATTCTATACTGTACATTATTTCTGTTAAGTGACAAGACTTTTGCCTCAGCAAAGTCAGACCTTACTGTCCTAATTAAATAGTTAAAAATTAAGGCATGATCATATTTTATTTTGGTAAAACTAAAACAAAGCCATTTTTGATATTAAATGAAGTTATGAAGTCAAGTTATTATTTGTTGTTCCTAAAAATTGGATAGGCGACAAGACTTTTGTCAGGTAGTGTAAAAACTGATGCAGCACCATTTAAACATGCCACTGAAATTGAAAGTAAAGGCATTTATACTGCAAGATAACGTTTTTAGTTCAAATAAATGCTGCTATTTTAAACTCTTTTCATCAGAGAATCTTAAAAAGATAAACGTATCAATTTCCACAAAAATTTGAAGCAGGGAAAAAAATGTCAATATTGATAAATATAAGAATCACTATTAATGATGGATTTTCAATAGTAATTGAACATAATAGAACAGCAAATCAGCATATTATGACTTCTGAACACTGAAGTAATAATTCTGTAAAAACAGCTTTTTAATCACATGAAAACTGTTTAATTGTTTAAATATGTAATAATATTTTATATTCATGATTACATTTACATACACTTACACTAGTGTACACTTAATTAGATTAAAACAAGTCCCTATAAAGCATTGTTGAAATTCATGAACGATGATTTCTGGTTGTGAAATATTTACGAGCGAAGAGTGGCTGTATTAAACACAGGGGCAATGGAGAACAGCTTATGTTGTCTGTGGTCAGTCACTCCAGCAGAAAAGGAACCGTAAGGTCAATGGCTATTGATTTGCTTCCCCCACCCAGCTTGTAAGCAGCAGCTGCGTCTGCTATGAGCATCACTGGCCTCTAATGCTGAACCAGTGGCATCGCTCTGTTCTGATGACGGCCAGCAAACACACAGGGGAGACTGGGCTTACTCGTCACATGAGGAGTTTTCACAAGGGTTGTATTTTCTGTTCTGTAACAACTACACACCCCCTGCTCACTGGAAATACGTGCCTCAGCCTACATTTTTTTTGCAATTGGTATAATATATTGCTCTATTTTCTCACTGGCTACATTTTGTTGCATGTTTCAGATAACAAATGCAGTAGAGGGCACTGTTTGCAAATCTGAAATATTGTTATGCGTTTCAAATACAAATCCTTCTTGTGCATGTCAATGAGAAGGAGGAGTTTGTCGTACAGATTGCCTATACCAGCGAATCACTGACATTAACCTCAATAGTATTTTCAAAATACATTTCAGGCAAACTCCGTGAGTACACTGCGATCATGTGGCTTAAACTTTATTTTACATTGCTTTTATCTCTTTTGTGAAACTGTGCTTCATTCAAACCAGAGCATTCTGCATCCCAAGTACAACATACAAGGTGAAGTACTGAGCAAACTGACCACGCTGAAAAAGTTGAACGTATGAAGATAGATAAGGGAGGCAAACATATTCAATCTCAAATCATAGACACTGGCTATTTATTTTGTTGTATCTATTTGGTATGGTAGAAAGAATCACACAAAAATATTATTTCCGTGTTACTATCATTAGTGTGAAAAAGAACAAACATTGTTGGTGTATTAGTTGTAGCATTCGATTTACCTGGAAACTGCAGTCAAACCAAACTGAAGATGGTATTTCCAAAAAGTTATAGAAATGTGTTTTCAGTTGTTGATTTGAAACATCAATTTCTAAAATAATGGGTTGTAAATTGCAATCAAGATTGTGAATCTTTTAAAATAATAGCATAAAATAATGCATTATTTAAAATAACAAATAATATTAAAGTGAAATCAGGTAATATTTTTAAAATAAAATAATAATAATAATAATAATAATAATAATTTTTAGTTATTAAGGTATAAATGTTTAGTTTATATGGCTATGTTTCTATCCAAAGATGCTAATAAAATGTGTGTGTAAAACAGAAATATCGCATAAAAGACAAAGAATAAAGCTGCGTTTCCATCCAACTAGTCAAAGAGAACAGAACCTTCACTTCCTGATTAAATGGCACCAAATATCAAAAGTAAAAACAGAGTTTGCTGCGGCAGGAGAAGCTGAGTAAATCTTTTCTTTATTTAATAAATTACTTGCACCTTAGAAGACAAATGGCGACACGCAGTCAAGGCGTGAGACACGGAGCACAGATGCTCTTGATTCTGGAGGCAATTAATAACATAATAACACTAATACTGAGATGGTAATGCGTTTTAGAATGACCAAAACAACATTTCAGATGTTTTACAATATGCTCAGCCTGCTGATCTGTCTATTTACACACATTTTTATCATCACGTGATTTCTTATAACAAAATCACATGACTTTTTTTAATGAACATACTGGAATTAGTTCTGTACAAGTGTTTCCATTGTAGTTTATGTGCATCATTCGTTACCAAATAAAAAGTTTATCCTACTCAGTTATGCACATTTTTATGCCTGGTTTCAAAGCTTATGGTCACCATGACTTATCTATCAACTTTTTTTATGCACATATATATTCATTTTCTTTTCGGCTTAGTCCCTTTATTAATCGGGCGTCTCCACAGCAGAATCAACCGGCAACTTATCCAGCACGTGTTTTACGCAGCGGATGCCCTTCCAGCCGCAACCCATCTCTGGGAAACATCCACACACACTCATTCACACTCTAACACTACAGACAATTTAGCCTACCCAATTCAGCTGTACCGCATGTCTTTGGACTGTGAGGGAAACCGGAGCACGCGGAGGAAACCTGCAAACTCCACACAGAAACACCAACTGACCCAGCTGAGGTTCGAACCAGCGACCTTCTTGGTGTGAGGGCACAGCACAACCTACTGCACCACTGTGTTGCTGCGCATATCCAAATTCGCATAAAAATAGGTGGATGGAAACATTACGTACACATAATAATATAGCTGTTCTGTGTCAGTTATATCAGTTGACTGTTGAATTTCAAAACTTTTAAGCCAACTGGTGGGGTTAGTAAGTAAATAACCCAACAAAGCACCAAATATTTTAGCCAACTGATTGAGTTAAATAACCCAATAAGAGTTCAAAATAACCACAAAGTACTGTATTAATGTAAACAGTAATATAATGTACACTACTAATCAAAAGATTGGGGCCGGTAACATATATAAATACAGATGCACCAGAAATTATTGGTTTTATTCACTGAGAAATGGATAAAAATATTCATCTTCAAAAGGGGTATACTAGTTTATTTCTATGCTTTTAAATGTAATTTTCAGTAGTCAAGCTCCTCAAAACATTTGCTTTTTAATAATAACCCTACCACCTAATCGGTGGAAATATATAACTTACCCTAGTGTAGTATATAAAAAAATTACAATGGACTGACTAATAATGTGCATAACGAGATTCTGTCTGCCACATTTAATTTCATATGTGAAGACATACTTAACAGATCACACCACATCTTACTCCCCTTTCTTCCACCAAACCAAATTTTTCAATCAAATAAGAACTTCTATTTTCCAAATACATCCTCTAATCCAGCGAATGTGAGATTTTCCAACACTAAAATCAACACGTTAGTGCAAGAATCTGCCTCTCCTCCTGGCAATCGATAGTAAAATTCCTCATTCTGTGCTCGGGTAAGTAAATGGAATTGAAAGTGGGGCAGAGGGTATTAATGCAGAGGGAGGAATATCCATTTTATCACGTCCTCCCTGCAGGCCCTGTTGATAAAAATGACAGCAGGAGCGCATTACTAATTCCACCACTGTCACAGCCCATAGTCACTTACCTTGCAAATGAAGTGCGGTAATGACACCTGCCTGACGGTCAGAACACAGGCTGTACTCTCAGTAATAAAGCCTAATGTTGAAAGAGATCCCAGGATCGCATGGGCTTAGACCTGCAATGACAGCCATGTACAAAACACATCAGTCCCATTTGCAGAGGTCTTTTATGTACGTTCAAAAGATGCACAAACAAAACCACAATCCAGAAAGTCACACAAATGCATACTAGCATGCCACAAATTAGTTGACATACACGGGCTTGTAATGAGAATTAAAATAAAATATACTACTGCTTCATGTTTTATCATCATTATTTCGTCAACCAATAAGCACATACAGTGTTTTTGATGCTCACATGAGAAGTACTAGTAACTAGTTTAACTGGCGCCCCCTCTTGTTAGTTCCCAGTGGGTTGTTGGCGAGAGGCAAATTGCATTATAAATTTGACAAATAAATCATTTATGAGCCAGTGATTTATTGCCCAGCAAAAATAATGACATCCATTACTGGTGAATCATATTTGCTAACACATATTAATATGCTGAAATTACTGAATGAAAGGTCCATTACTGAATTTGCATGAACGCACACCTTATACCATGCATGCGAAATTCATGGCCGAAAGGGCTATTGACATACGACTTGAATTTTTGCAAATGATAGTTTACAAGCAACAAAGCAGCAACCCCCACACCTATGAATTAAACATGGCACAAAAAAGCGGAACATTTAATTGGATCTGAAAGCCAATTCTGAAGCCCTCTTATCTGCACATTTAATGAATTAGATTTTGTGCACAGAGTAATGAAATTATTTCATCTATATTTGATTAAAAACCGGTTGGCATACAAATACAGATTAGCTTGAAAAATACAACATTTTTATAGAGGTTCTCATTCAGGGTTAGGTGAAACACTCACATTTTGACTTCATTAAAATGCATTTAAAATAAGTTCAGGGAACGCTTAAAGTGAACAGTTTACTCAGATATGGAAATATGGAACTGTTGTTATTTGAATCTAAATCATTAAATGAACTATTACAGACATTGCCCTACAGTGGAGATCAAACAACTTACAGTTTCCTAAAATTCAAGGTCACTGCTTAGTCATATTTGAAGCACAGTATTAAATACGTTTGCAAGGTGGCGAGTCATTCTAAAGTGATGTAAACCCTCTGACAATATGCTGTCCAGATCAGGGCCAAAGGTAGACCCTTTCAGCCATAGCAAAAGAAGTTGGCAATACAATTGCATCTTTACAGCGTCACCAACTCATTCAAGTCCACCCAAAAACCTGGTCATCCACTAAAGACAAATGCATGAGAGGACAGGATAATGCAGAGCATCTCAATGGGCAATCCCTTCAACACTTCATCTGGAATTGCCCTTCAGTTCAGCTATAAACAACTCCACACAGTCCTGACGTTTTAAAGAATCTGGATTGAAAGCTTAGTGACCAAACCTGTCATCAGCAGAAAGAGTTAAAAAGGCTAAACTAACCTTTGCTGTGGGATCATGCTGTGTGGACAGACAACTGAACTGATACAATATTCACTTTAGTGATGAAAGCAAATTCAATGTATCTGGGTCCAATGGCAAACATTTGCTGTCAGACTGGAAAAAGACTGAACTTAAAGTATTTTTTTAAAAAAAAGAAGTGATAGTTTGGTTTCTGCGGCCAGAGTGAACGCACAAGTCTTGCTGTTTCAGAAATATTCAATGTTGCAATGATTCCATAGAAGAATCAGTCCAGGTGCTTAACTTATAGTGAAGAGTACTTAAAAGAACTATTTAAGTGTAAAGACTTTTCTATAGTTGTTAAAAGTTCTCCATGGAACCCTTGATGTAAATAAAGTAATGTATTGTGAATTTATATACCGCATTTATAGTGTATTGTCTTGCACTCAAAGTGCTTCACAATCATGAGGGGGGTCTCTCTGTACAAGGGGTCACCAATATCATTCCTGGGGGTCCGGTGCCCTGCAGGGTTTAGCTAAAGGGTTGGAGCTAAAATCTGCAGGACACCGGACCTCCAGGAACAAGTTTGGTGATCCCTGCTCTACGCCATCACCATCAGTGTGCAGCATCCATGATACAGCCAATTCTGTGGATAATGAATATGACTGGGAGGCTATGATGGATAAGGGCCAATGGAGAGAATTTGGCCAGGACAACAGGGTTACACCCCTACTCTTTACGAGAAGTGCCATGGGGTTTTTAACGACCACAGAGAGTTAAGATCTCAGTTTATTGTCTCATGCGAAAGACAGAACTCACTGACAGTAGTGTCCCAATCACTATACTGGGGTATTAGGACCGCAGCTTAAGCACCAACTCCTGGCCTCACTAACACCACTTCCGACAGCAACCTAGTTTTCACAATTGGTCTCCAATCCAGGTACTGACCAGGCTCAGTCCTGCTTAGCTTCAGTGAGTAACTGATCTTGAGGTGCAGGTTGATAAGGCCGTATAATTACCAACTAACTAATTAACTTTTTACAGAGTTCTCATACAGATTGAATAACCACTAAAATAAATGTCAAGTAGTTCTGTAAACACACAAAATGACAATAACTTTGCTAAAGGACCCTAAAGAAATAAACACACAAGTTTGTCATTTTACTTAATAAAAGTGACTTGTAACTGAATGCAATGCATCACGAGCTATTGATGCTATTAATTTAAGGGTTTCTTCATCCTAAAATTATATTAAGTACTTACCTTCATGCCATTTCAATCATCTGAAACACACAAATCATCTGTCATTATGTGACATGGGATATTTTGACAATGTTTTTGGCTCCTATTCTGGACTTTGTTGTGCATCTCAGGACCATTGCTGTCTATGGAGGATGAGGGAGCTGTAAGATTTAATTTAAAATATCTTAATTTGTGTTAAAGGTCTGAGGGGGTTGAAATGAGATGATGATGGGCATAATTTCATAACCGAGTTTTTGCTTTTGGCTGAACTAACTCTTTAAGGCATGAATGAGATCTGGACAAATGATTTCCCACTCATCAGTTCACAAGTCACTATAATATTGTGGAATAAACACTGTTGTAAGGGAGTGTTTGTACACAAAACAGAGCATTACACAGTCCTGACCTGGTAGAATGATGATGGCTTAATCCCTGACAGCTGATTGAATCATTTTCAGTCAATTCTCAGCCTCTGATTAACCTGGAGATAATCGGCCGCAGGTAAGTGACAGACGACCGGAGGTGCCAGCCTGTGTGATAACAACAGCCTCAGTCCAGATAAGAGAACAGACTGATGCATGAGCTACAGCTCCGCTTTGAGATTGTCCTCCAATAAGCCGATCAGCAGACTTCCCGATTATGATAGAGAAAAAAAAACTTGTTCTTAGATCAGTCAGTAACAAAATGAGTCTACGTGGCATCCAATCACGCCACCATTCAGCAATCTGTTCAACAAATTGTGGGCCTCCGTCCAGGGAATCAAATTTGTCATTCAGGTTGGACCACCAGAGCCTGTTTCTCAGTCCGGCCCAGCCTCTTTCAGTGAACTGAACATCTGCTGGCCTGCTGAAGCCATGGCTCTTCAGTCACTCTTTCTCTCTGCACGAGAACAACAGGGACGTGTGAGTGGAGGGAGCCAGGAGAGTCCTTTACAGTGCAGATGCTGCCAGTCCACCGCATGCTGCGATCTCATTCACACTGTTTTCCTGCACAATCAAGCGGGTGAGATGCACACATGAACGCACGCAGCACATCTCTTTTCAACAGTGCACCAGGAGAGCTTGAAAAGCGAAAATGTCTGTCTGCAGGAAAGAACCAAATATGATACATGATTGAAAGACATCCACTTAAGACATTCATTTCAAAACAGTGAACAAGGGAGGGTGAAATGATCTGCTGACCAGAAGCATTGGAGCTGCAATGTAGCAATAGCAGCATATGTATCTACTTGCAGTGAGAGACGTGACGGGGTCTGTGGGGGATATTCGGGTTGTTTTCTACATGCCTCATGCCTTTTTTTCCTCTTTGTATTTGGGAAGAATCACAGCCTGAGCTGAGCTTGGGATTCAGTGCACATGATTAGAATTCTACCAACCCTACGTGGCCTCTGAAGCAAATCATTTGCCAGGTCCTGAGGGGGGTTAAAGGCAACACATTTTACATATTAGTACCTAGCAACTAACACAATGCAGGGGTAGTGATGCTGATACAACAGACTGCTGCTTAAAACAGCAGGAGCATGCATGAAACACAAGTGCTCTCCAAATTAAATGATTATTAGCCATTCAAGGTAAATAGTACATACAAAAATGAACATTCTATTCAGTATTCATCTCATTCTCATCACCTTCTTCGTAGTCCACAACTAGGTCTGTCACAATAATCAAAATATCAACTTAATTGCACAACACGTGGACATTTAGTCATTTCCCTTCAACTTAGTCACTTTATTCATCAGGGTTGCCACAGCGGAATGAACCGCCAACTTATCCAGCATATGTTTTACACAGCCGATACCCTTCCAGCTGCAACCTAGTACTGGGAAACATCCATACGATACACACTAATACACTATGGGCAATTTAGTTTATTCAATTCACCTGTAGCGCAGGTCCTTGGAATGTGGGGGAAAAAGTAAAAATAGTATAAGACTTACTATGAATTACTATAGTATATTTTCATGTGGGCGCCTTCAAATAATTGTTATTTTTTTCTTGTTCTTTTTACCTTGCACTTTTTTGTTAACATTTATTATTGTAATTTATTTGTTTAGGATATATGTTTTCACATCATGAGTCCAATGCCTAATTATTATATTGTTAAAATTACCATAATTAAAATGACTATAATTAAATGAAATATTCTTTAGGATAAAAAAAATATGTTCTTTGGAATTGTGTATTTGCACTATGATGCTATTATAGTGTTAAAATAACAACAATTCCTTACATTTATATAGTGTTTTTCTGGACACTTTACACTAGCGGGGGTGCAGCATCCAACTGGATGACACGACAGCAGCCATATTGCGACAGACCGCACACCACACACCAGCTGATTGGTGGAGAGGAAACAAAGCGATGAAGCCAATTATGATATGGGGATGGTTAGGAGGCCATGATGGACAGAGGCCAGTGGGCAAATTTGACCAGGAAGCTTGGGTTAAACCCCTACACTTTACGAAGGACATCCTTGGATTTTTAACGACTTTAGAAAATCAGGACATCATAACGTCTCATCCAAAAGACGGCGCTCAATGAGCACTATAGACCTACAGACCATAGGTTGAGAGCCCCCTACTTACTAGACCACTTCCAGCAGCAACCTAGCTTTCCCATCTGGTCTCCCATCCAGGCACTGACAGGGCACAGCCCTTTGTAGCTTTAGTGGGCGAACATGTTAGAGTTGCAGAGAGATAGCTGGCGGCCATTATTGAAAATGACATATTTTTGAAAATGACAATATTTTTTAATCGCAAAAAAATTTGGTGCTATATATTGTACTACAAAAAAGATATTATGACAGACCTATCCACTACAGCAAATTTTAAAAGAACTAAGAAATTTTAGCATAACATTTACCTCTAACCATAAAACAGTTCATCGTGGTAACTACTAAAAAAAATAAAAAATAAACAGATTTGTGTGATAGACAGGCTGTCATTTAGGTGATTTAAGGCCCAACACCAATTCTGCCCCTTTTTTTTAAACATTAAAATAAAAAAACGCTAAAAATCTATAATCCCTAATAATAACTCCTGTATAGCAGCCCCACAGCATACTTTCTCATCTGACACTCGAAGACACTGGAATACCCTGTCAGAAAAGTCTAGTGGCCGGGAATGACCTTTTTACAGTGTCTGGTATGATGTTAATGTTGTTTTCGTGTGTTTTCATAATGAATGTGGCCACTGTGTAAATACACAGTACAGTTACAATCTTATTGCCACATTAGATTATTATGATGTCATGATATTGTTGCCCTCAGTGATTTCTTAAAGATAAATACCAAAAAATAATGCAAACAACTACAGTAGTCGTGATCATCTGATTTCATATGAAGCAAGAGAACGCGATGACATGTGCAGGTGTTGTAGTGCTGTCCCATATCTTAGGGGTACAAAAATAGAATTGGGATTGGGGCCTTATTGACTCACTATCCTTTGGCTTAGTCTCTGATTTATTACAGTGAAATGAATCGCAAATTCATTTAGAAAATTACTGACAGACAATCATGCTCTTCCATACAACTCATATCCAGCACCTAGGTCAGGGGTGGGCAAACTCGGTCCTGGAGGGCCAGTGCCCTGCACTTTAGCTCCAACTCTAATCAAACACACCTTCTTATAGATTTCTAGTGAACTTGAAGACACTGATTAGTTTGTTCAGGTGTGTTTGACTAGTGTTGGAACAAAACTCTGCAGGGATACCGGCCCTCGAGGATCAAGTTTGCCCATCCCTGGCCTAGGTTCATGTCAAAAAGTTTAAAATAATGTCAAATTTGCTTTTATGAATAAATTATACATTTTTATGAAATTATATATTTTACTGTTTGGATTGTGAACTTGTGGCAAAATTGTTGACATTTGAACAGATTTGCAAACTTATGTTGAAACCTAGTATCATGGCAGTTCGTTCTGCTGTGGCAATCCCTGATAGGGTCTAAGCCTAAATAAAAATGAATGAATGAACCCAGTATCGCGCTGCTTGGTTTGTGAAATCGTACTACTTTTGTTTATCTTAGTAATCCATTTGTGAAATAGTGGCAAAATTATAACAGCAATGCAAAACAGTGCTGAAATTGATGGTATACATCATATACTTTTAACTGTAAAAGGGTGGAAATCTATCATTCAACTTGGCTTTCTGAAGTGGTAGCAAAATCATCTTTCAGACTGGTTTAAAAAATAGTGGTGAAATTGCATATCATACTACTCGGTTTATAAAATGGTTGCAAAATCTTACCTATTCAATTTGCAAAGTGCTTATGGAAGTATATACAGTTGAAACGGTTTGCAAAATCATAGTAAAATCATATATAGTATTAATCTCTTATTAGCAAAATGCTGGCAAAGCATAGTCATTTGCCCAACACTTAAATCATGTTAGGAGTTCAGCTTTATGTTCAGGTTTACTTTTGGTGGTGTGTTTTCGTTTAATCCAACCCATCAATTCTTACAACCTGGCCTCAAGAGATCTATTACTTCTGCAGAGATTTATGAAGTGTGGATCTGATAGACTATTCCATGAGGCAGTGGGAGAGATGTTACAACACAACTGATGTTGTACATTTCATGACAAGAAAAACAATAGTTGTTGCAATAAGTCCAGATTTTAAACACTTTACACATAGAACATTTTATACAGGTGAAAAGTATTAAGTTCTTATTAAAGTGTAGAACATGCCCAAATTCTTGATGCAAGAATGGAATATTTAATTTAGGCCAGGGGTGTACAAACTCAATCCTGGAGGGCCAGTGTTCTGCATAGTTTAGCTCCAACTTCCTTCAACATAGATGATGATGTTACGGAGCTCTATTGTTGTCGTTTTCTTCTTTTTACATCATATACACTGTCTTGTACAAGTTCCAATATGCTGTTCATCAGAAAAATAGAAAGTATGTGTATTTTGGAATGAACTTGAGAACAATAAAGTTTTTTTTTGTATATTTGCATTAACTAATTATTTAACAAATGGATCTTTTGACAGTAAAAAGACATTCTCAGAGAAAACCATGTATAATGAAGGACTGAGATGTCTGGTTCACTGAAAGATTGTTTCTAATAAATTATGTAAATCATACATGGAATTCAACAGGTCAGGTTTTACAAAAAGTTACAACAGATCAAAGGAGGCAGGTGATTAATTCAGTGTTGATATTTCCATCAAATCCACTCCATCTAGCTTGAAGTGCTGCATTTGTGAACAGAAAATCTTTTTTCTCACAGTAATTTCATAAACCTCAAGTTGAATCAGAAAGATCTTTGTCAAAGCATTGTTTGCTTTGACATGAGGTAGCGCGGTAATCACCTCTGCCAATCCTCAACGGCGAAAGACCATTACAAGCTAAGCCATGTGTTCAAGCATCAAAACCTGGAACTGACTCTGTGTCCCGCTTGAAAAGGTGGCGCTGAATTAAGGATGACATCTCATTGGTCTTTCTGGACAAATACCAACACACAGTTTGACGCACTTCAACAAATCTGGACACATTGACATTGACACCCTCCTTGGCTAGGGGATGTTCCTGGTTTGCAACAAAGGTACAGCGGCAAAACATTCATCTCAGTTTCTCTTTCTATCCACAGAAGCCCCTGGAGAAGGGCAGGCACAGGCCCACCATCTGCTAACAGCGTCTGGAAGAGCCAGAACGGCTGCCAGGACCCAGGTGACGGAACTGGCCAACACAATCTTACAAATCCTTGCATGGGAAACCTGCAACTGTACCCACTGCCTCTCAGTTCTTCGATTTTATTCAATATCCGATTATTGGAGAAAGAAGAATAGTGGTACATCAGCAGGATGTTGGAACTTGAACAACCTGAATGCAACAGAAAAGGCCTGTAGCATAATGTAGGCCTGTAGAATAATGTGCACTCTTGTTTATAGCTTGACGTCTTCCAATGGTTTTTAGGGAAAAACAGACATGAGAGCGTAATAGCCCAGTCTGAACATTACAAATGAGTCAATTTCCCTAGTCTACTTAAGAGAGAAACAGTTTACCACTTAATGCATAATAGATGATACAGGGTAATTCTGGAGGATGCCAAATGTAGATCTCAAATTTAAGTATCGGTCACAAAGGGATGTTTTTGAAGGGCAAGCACCCATTTTCCACTGACAATAAAAACAATCATCGTTCATACAATATCTAAGGTAATACTTTGCATTTGAGAATTTGTTAAGGTTTTGTATATGGTGGCGAAGTGCTCAATATGATTCTCATTTGTATCTATGTAAATGACTAAAAATGCTATATATTAGTATTTAAATATTGGATAGAAAGACTGAAAAACAGAACTGATATTTGAATATTTGTGGGAATAGGAACGTATTATAGAGGTGTTTTGGTGCAATTCATTTGTCACAGAAGATTGGTGTTGTGCAATAGGTAATATTATTTTTTTTTCTAAAGTAATTTCACTGTTGAATGTAGTTAGTTCAAAGCTAAGTGAAAGCTGATGGGTTTAACAAAAGCGCAACTGATTAACAATCTTCCAGGTTCGTAAGTTTTAACTAGATTAAACTACAAATTGCTTACTTTTAGCTAAACTAGGAGAAGGTGTTTGAAAAATAACCAATTTAAGATCTGTTTTTGTGTCTAATAGAGATTTTAAGAAAGCAGACAGCAGATCTTTGCAGTCTTTCCACCCAATTAGGAGCATCTCTTCTCTTGTCGTTCTCTATTTTCATTGTTATCCTCTTCCTGCTCTTTCTGCCATCTCCCCACCCTCCGTGCACCTTTTTTCACCTCTTTTGGCATGGATAAAGCAATCTAATGTAGGACTACTCCTATGAGTTCTCTGGCTTTTGCACCTTTGCGAAATCATAGGGGAGGAAAGGGGCAAGCATGTGAGACTCAGAAGAAAAAGAAGCGGTAGAAACAGTACAGAGAATAAGAGGAAAAGAGAGAAATGGGGGGCGGAGGGGGCCTGGGAGAGCACGTCAGCGCTGCTGAGAAGAACCTCATTTTCCAAGACCATCTGTTACCAGTCCCTGAGCTGAAAGCTCCATTTATGTCATTCTTACCACTGCCACACAAGCAAAACATCCTCTTCTACACAACTCTGACTCTTTCATCACCAGCTCACTGCTATTGTAACAATCATACGCCAGATTTATTGCCTTAACACAACATAATACAGTATTTAAGCAATATCACACAAGCAAGAACGCTGCTTTCCTAAAAATGACTGCATGTAATCAGTCAAATGGATATTCAGAGAAATCCGTTCGACTCAAGCACAATGTTGCTTCTATTGTACAACAGGTTAAAGAAAGTAAACATGGACGAACTTGTATTTTACAAACATTTTATCACTTAAAATAATTAATAAACACAGTTGTGGTGGCCCATATACTAGTACCATATACTAGTTCACCCAAAAGTTAAAGTCATGTTATAATACTGAGAGAAAATTGTTAAATAAAGTGATTGTTTTTGCTTAATGTGCAAATAAAAGTATCGTCAAGTTTGAAAACCTTCCAATTAAACCACTGAAAGATTTTGTTTTGAGGATGTTTTGGGGAAATCTCTGGACTTTAAACAAGTCAGGAACCTTGCCATCTATGTAGGATTAGGAAGCTTTCAATTTTTACCTAAAACATCTAAATTCAAGCTCTGAAGAATGTCTTAGGGGTTTGAAACAACATGGGGTTGAGTAATTAGTAGCATCATTTTCATTTCTGGTTGAACTAACCCTAAGATTTTCAATGCAATGCATAGTTTCAAACATTATATAACATTTTTAAGCTTTACGTAAAAAACAAAAACCCTTGTTATTAGTGACACCAGTGGCCACAGAGTGAACAACAGCATCTTTCTGTGCACATGGAATGTACAAGGGACTGTACTAAATTCGGTGTCTCAGTATACTCAATATTTTACGTTCTAAGCTTAAAAATTCTAATGCAAGCTGGCAACTACATAGGTCTACATTTCCAAAAACAATCATGACTGACAGAACTTGCCAAAGTGCTGTTGGACTGAATATCATCTAACAAAATTCAACCAGTAGAACGAAAAAATAAAGAAATGAAATCTGTAAAAATCCCAAAATACCACCGCGTGATTAATAATATCAGAATGTACATCAAAGCATTCTGAGACACATCTAAAGCCATTTTATTGCTTTGCTCTGTTATCTCGGATTTAAAGCATAAAAGATTCAAAGCAACAGCTGCCAGAACTGTTATTCTGTACGTTTTTTTACAATAGAAATCTGAAGTGCAGTGAAGGAAACATAAGAAAAGGATTGACAGTGAATAGCCAAGGAACAGAGACCAAACACGGCAGGGGGTTAAGAAGTAGGCACGGAAAATGGAAAAGGCCATGCGTGCTGTGATCAAAGCACTGCCTGAACACAGTAGTTTACCTGGCTGCCTCTTTCCTATTGATGGGTGCTGGATTGTTTGCACTATACTGTGACTGAGTGAGACTCTCCTTTAATCAATTTGTGGGGAGATCACGGTGTAACCTTTGCAGTGAGATGCAGGGGTGGTCAGGAGATATCGAACGCAAGGGCGCCCACACACTCTACCTGTATTGAAAAAATGTCTGGTTAGCCTAACCTGGTAACCTGACAACATACAAAAACAGGTTCATCTGCATAGTAGTAATGAACTTAAATTGTTGGATGAAAATCTGCTTTATTGTAGATTTACAACAAAAAGGGCAGTTGATTTTCAGTTAGCCATGAATGTATTATAATCTGGTCATCATGTTGTGCATTTGCATGACATAAGCTAATGCAGGGTATATGCTGAAATCCAAAAGGTAATGTCAGTACATTTTTAGGACTTATAAAAGACCTCAGAACATTTTAAGACCTCATCACCACTTTAAATTCTAATCAGTATCTTTAACTTAATAAACAGTTGTAGTTAAATAAATCAATGGAGGAGTCAGATAAGCTCAGAAGAAACAACGCTTGAAGGAATAAACTACATGGTTGTTTTCAGTGACAGGCTTCAGCCCTGTTTAAACTCATCTTTCTCCAACCAGGAGTACGCAAACTTACATTTTCCCGTTTTGCCATTATGTGGCATTATGTGCGTTTCCCTATATGTGGAAAGCGACACATCACCTTCCTGTGTTTGTTTCAAATTACGTGACATCAACCGAACGGTGGAGTTTGGTCAAACACGCCCCGGCCCGAAACAAATCGCATGGATCAAGCATGCCGTTGTTAATATTAGGAGGAAAATACATTCTTTTTCTTTTCGGCTTAGTCTCATTAGTTTTATTAATCCGAGGTCGCCACTGCGGTATGAACCACCAACTTATCCAGCACATGTTTTACGCAGCGGATGCCCTTCCAGCTGCAACCCATCTCTGGGAAACATCCACACACACTCACTCACACACACACACACTACAGACAATTTAGCCTACCCAATTCACCTGTACCGCATATCTTTGGACTGTGGGGGAAACCGAAGTACCCGGAGGAAACCCACGCGAACGCAGGGAGAACATTCAAACTCCACACAGAAACGCCAGCTGACCCAACCGAGGCTCGAACCAACATTAGGAAAAAAAAGAAATATGTTTATGCTTTTTTGGAGTCAAACACTTTAGACAACACTTGAACAAAATTTAGGACCTTGTGAAAACATGATTTAGAGTTTTTAACACCTTTTAAGGTACCTTCTCATTTTTGATTTATCAACTTTTAATACTTTAAGACCCCGTGGACACCCTGTAATGTAAAATTAACAATCAAAAGTTATGACTTTTACATTGTTGCAAAAATATTTCATTCAAAGCTATGGTGTTGTTTTTTGTAGTTCACTTAATTTTAAGAAGACAGACTAAAGGCATTAAAATAAAATTTCTATCATCATTTACTTACCCTCCACTTATTCCATTTTTTGAGTTGGTTTTATCTGCTGAACACTAAAGAACATATTAAATGCTATTCAAAACCATAAACCACTAAGTTTAGTGGTATTTTTCAAAATTCTGGAAGTGTACTTACTTCATTCTTTAAAATATCTCCATTTTAGGTCAACAAAGTGAAACCACGTCACTCTCCAGGCTTCTGTTTTGGATTAACTATGCTTTAAAGTTTACCATGAGGCCTAACTACCTTTCACTGTGCACCTCAAGATGACTGATCATATATTAAGAAAATACCCAACAGATATCCTACCTGTAGTTATGTATCTGAAAAAGCAAGCGAAAGATCACAAGCCGACGAACAGTAAATGTTTCTGTAACTGAAAATACAGTACAAGAAAGTCAAGGAGACCTCATGTTTTGTTCTTCATACCGCACAGAGACAGACATCAAGGACGCCTCAACTCAATCGACCTACTTAAGAGTTGGTCAAAGTAAAGTATGTCATAAGCTCAGTTTTACTTCAGAGAGAGAGAAAGAGAGGGAGAGCGAGAAAGGGAAAAAACAAGCTTGTTAAATTCAGGCAATAAAAAAAATCAGACATCACACTTGTACTATAATGGTGTTGTTCAATGAAGTTCTCCTGAGGTTGAGCAATACCTGTACCTCTTTATACCTTAAAGAGAGCAATCTGCATGCATCCTTTGTCAGCAAAGACCCATGTTTCTATGCAAATCTCTTTAAAAGGTCGTGGTCAATGTGATGACGGTGCTAAAAAGAAACATTTTGCTGACCACTTGCTTTTAAGCAGGTTAAACAGCAGCCAGTGAAGGAGAATTTCTGCACTTTCCAACGAAACCACGACAAACTCAACGCTCGAGCGCGTGAAGATCAACAACGCGCGCAAGGAAAAACACGCCGCACACACAAAGAAACATGGAAGAACATGAGATGGAGAAATAATTCAACGCGATATTAATTATATATCGTTCACAGACGTGACATTCATTTAGAAAAAGCAAACTGGCAGACGCCAGGTTCGCGGACGAGGAGAAGCGGGAGTGTTTTGACATATTAAATGACTGCAGACAGTGGTGCGCGGCCGCTCTGCATTCAGCCCACGTTTCCGGAAGATTCTAAGCGCGCTCCTGTGGCTCTGCCTGACCCACCGCCAGCCCTCCTCAGATCACATTCAAAGTGATTGTGCTGCTCAATATTTCATTGACATCAGCCTCAAAGATTGTTGCTACAGTGACACCAGAGATAATTATTTTTACCACAGTCTTTTTTTGAGATGTTTTACCCCCTCCTCTGCCTGGCTCCAGCCATTCCTGTGGAGAATTGTTCTGCATAAATCAGCTGGTGGAATATTGAATCAGCCTCACCACAGGGAATGTGTTTTTGTGTGTGGTATGTGTGACTGATTATTGCAAAGAGTCAAGGCGCTAAAACAAGGCAAACGGCGCCGCTTAGTGGCAGATCTGAGGCATTTATAGAGACAGAGATTGTTGATGCAATAAAGAACGTACAAAGATACAATTTTAGCAGAGACAAAAAGGTTTAAATAAATAAAATGCCAGCAAATTAAACAAGTTTAAATGATTTAAACCAAGAAAGAATTTAGATACAATATAAATATTAGAGTCTTAAGTCTTTTTTATTAATCTGGGGTTGCCACAACGAAATTAACCGCCAATTTATCCAGCATATGTTTTATGCAGCGGATGCCTTTACAGCTGCAACCCAGCACTGGGAAACATCCATAACCACTCATTCACACAAATACACTACACACAATTTAGCTTACCCAATTCACCTATAGCACATGTCTTTTGAACCGGAGCACTGAACGGAAAAAAGTAAGGGTGTTCCTGTGAAAATTTACATTTATGCATGTAAAATGTATCCAGAAAAAGCAATAAATTAATATTAAATTCACAATGAGAAGGGTTTAAGTTCAGAGAGTAACCAAACGATACAATTTTTGGGGATATACAAAAGTTTGGAAATAAAAATTATTTAATTAAATTGGAAAAATCAACCCAAAACACTTTACATTATGTACACTTCCAAAAACTTTATTTAGTGTTTCGTCATATTGAGTACAAAATGAGTATTCAGGGAAAATATCGTTATTAAATTTAGCTAGTTTGGTATCTATTGGGTAGCAATTAGGAATTATTTTGATTGAGACTTCGACAGCTTTAGAAGATAAAGACAATGTTTTTCCAAAGAAGCCAAAACTGTTCCCAATGTCATTAAATATATGATTCCACACCCCTATGCAAGCAGGTAAAGAGATCTGAGAACTTTTAATAACGAAGCAAATATCTTTGTTTGACATACAACTAAGAAGAGTTTTGGTGTTGTCAAAAATCAAACATTCTAAAGAACCTTTATGGCCAGATTTGACTAAAGGTATAACACTCAACCAGGGATTGCACCAAAAACAATGACATATTCCTTAGGGGAACTGGAAAAGTAAACTGATGCATAAATTCTTCACTTGAGACAGCACAGTCATCTCAGAGCTGACTAACTAAAAGCATTTTTTTTAAATTAGTGATTAAATTAGTATTTTTATTAAATGTTAAATTTTTATTTAAAATAGTATTAGTATATTTTAAATTAGTGAAATAAAACTGTATATGTGAAAGGGTATCAATTTATTGAGAGTGTAGGCCAAGGCTGCCCAAACTTTTTTGTATGAAGGGCCAAAAATCAAATATCATTGAGAGCCTTGGGTTGATAAATATACAGTTGCTATGGGCAGTTTCCTCATTTATTTCATAATATATATATATTTACATATATATATATATATATATATATATATATATATATATATATATATATATATATATATATATATATATATATATATATATATATATAGAAAACCTCACTTTGAATCGTATTAACTAATGCAGTGTAACTTTTTAACTGTAACTTACTGCACTAAAAGCATAAACAATCATTTTTAACACAAGGGAGTTCAATGCTGAATACACCAGTCAAGCAGATCCTTGATTTGCCCACCAAAGTCTCTGCATTGTCCCCTATCCGTCAAGTCACAGTATGTACATTTTAAACTGAACTACAGCATTTAAATTGAAACAATTTATTTCAATATATATATATATATATATATATATATATATATATATATATATATATATATATATATATATATATATATATATATATATATTGTAGCCTAACAATAAAACAAACAAATAAAAGGTTACATTAAATCTGAAATGGCAATCTCTAAACCATCCACATCATTCCCCCCTCTTCTCAGATGGGATGGAGGGCCAAATCAAAAGTTACCATGGGGCAACTTTGGCCCGCGGGCCCTAGTTTGGGCATCGCTGGGGGAGGACTTTTAAGCACCCCAAAATGAACATTTCCAGCTTGTTTTCTGAAGCAGAATAATAAAGAGTTCTAGCTGAACACAGTCCTTGGTGATTCATAAAATGCAGTTAAGTGGCTTAAAGGTGGAACGATGTGTACACATAAAACAAAATGAATATCTGTGGCTCCTTATGGTATACTAAAGCAGGCCTTTTACTATAGTAGTCAACATTTGAAGTGGTTATCAAAGTTGTCGTAAAACTATTGAACAACACCTATTATTGTCTTAGGGCAATTTTTTTAATTGATTTTGATTTATTCAAATGTTGATCAGTATTGTAGCTGGGGAAACAATTCAAAATTGTGGGAAGTTGTCCTGGGTAATATATTTCATAGTTAATATACTCACCGGCCATTTTATTATGTACACCTTAAAAGTACCCGGTGTGGTATTCTGCTGCTGGAGCCCATCCGCCTTAAGGTTGGACGTGTTGTGCATTCAGAGGTGCTCTTCTGCATGCCTCGGTTGTAATAAGTGGTTATTTGAGTTACAGTTGCCTTTCTATCAGCATGACCCAGTCTGGCCATTCTCCTCTGACATCAACAAAGCATTTATATGCCCACAGAACTGACGCACATTGGATATTTTCTCTTTTTCAGACCATTCTCTGTAAACACTGGAGATGGTTTTTGCATGAATATCCCTGAAGACCAGCCCGTCTGGCACCAACAACCATGCCACGTTCAAAGTCACTTACACTGTAAATCCCCTTTCTTCCCTATTGATGCTCGGTTTACAGCAGTACAGCAGGTCGTCTTGACCATGCCTAAATGCATTGAGTTGCTGCCATGTGATTGGATGATTAGAAATTTGCATTAACAAGCAGTTGGACCTAATAAATACCTAATAAAGTGGCCAATGAGTGTATTTAATATTTACTTTTCTTACTTTACTTTTTCATTTGTGCCATTTTGTTGTGTGACTAAAATAAGACAAATCTGAGTTTTATTATAGCACATTTGGAAATTCCCTTTATATAGGCCATGAATAATGTACTTTTATTTTCCTTTAGAGATAGTTTTGGTCAAAAATGCCACTCATAATGAATATGAGCTGGAAAAGCTGTATTGCTTAGCTATAAATTTGATAAAAATTCATTTTCTTTTCAGGTTAGTCCCTTAATCTGGGGTCGCCAGAGCAGAATGAACCACCAACTTATCCAACACGTTTTACGCAACGATGCCCTTCTAGCTGCAACCCATCACTGGAAAACACCTATACACTCTCATTCACACACATTTTAAATTTTATAAATCACAAAAATCTAACAAATAAGTTATTGAGTAAGGAAACCCATGAATTAAATGTTTTTTTTTTTTTAATTGTAAGCATTGTTTTAGTTTATGCTTTTTACAACCTCAACTTGCACAAGATAACAGCTTTAAATCTCCTGTAATGCTTGATGAGGTTCAAATAAACCTGTAAAGACATTAGATGGCATTTATCCATTCAGAATCTTGCTTTATTTTTAGGTACTTTGATCTTGGTGGACTTTGCACTTTTTCTGTAGAATTTCTTTGTTTTAGTGACTTTTACTTCATTAAATGAATTGAAAAGAGCTTATTAGTTTATTGTCGATTAAAAAAATATTTAGAAAAAAAATCTTCAGCCATTACCTGCGTTTTACAAACAAGAACCACATTTTCAGCTAAAACACCTTCAATATCCGCCTGAAAGAAAAGTTCAATTGCTTATTGGGTTGAGAGAGCTACATTTTCATTCAGCAAATTTTCATTTGGGGGGTGAACTCTCCTTTCTTTGAATCTCAAAACACATTCTCAGAGGTTCAAAAATCAATCAGTTCCTAGTGTAACAAATGATCTGCCTCGAAAACAAAAATCATATGGCTTTGAAAGCAGACATAAGCAGTGTCACAATATGATTACTGAGAAATTGCCCAAGGTAAAGACATCTGCCAAGCAAATAAATGTTCTAATGCAATGCAAACCTCTGAGATCCTTTGGGAAAGCACTATTGTTATCCACTGTGATTATGTGCATTTTTAATAGCTTTTTTATGGGGATGCTAATGAAATACTCTTCAGAAAATGTCGAACAGGTCTTGGACGCATGTTGCATAAATATCCATAAAGCTAAATAAATCCCAGCATTCCTACCCTTGATCAACAGTTGCATTAAAGGCTTAGAAGAGTCTAAATGCCAGAGAATCCTTAAAAGCAACAACTAAATATCAAGTTGATCTTTTATTTTTATCTGTTTAATGTAATAGCGCCAATTAGTGTGAAGAATGTTATGCAATGCACATTGATATTCCAAATAATGCATCAGAGCAAACTCAATGTGCTTTGAATTTCACCTGTGCACAATGGCAATAAAATATTCCTCTGAGAAAGGCAATGCCCAGAGGAAAGAACACAAACAGGCATAAAACCCTCCAATTTCCCCCTCAGGTTTGCTATTTTTATGAATCACAAATCACTAGGCCAAAACTCAGCTCTCTGAAGACTGGAGCCCAGGGTTACTGTGGTAACATGGGAACCCTGAAGACATCATTTGCACAAGACTTTTTTTTTTTTTTGCCCCATTTCCCCCCCGTACCTATTATATTAGAAGATCTTGGACAGGTCAGTGGCATATTTATAATCAATGGCAGACACAAAGAAATGCAGCTTAGAAAAACTGTACAGATTCTGTTTGAAATGGTCTTTGTAATTATTTACCACAGGTCAAAATATTTAAAAATGTCTTATGGAAGAAAAAAAAAAAAAAGTAGTTCTGTGAAAAATGAATCAACCAGACAAGGAATCAGTGGCAAATCTGTGCAGAGTTGGCAATTGCACTACACTGTTCAAGTGTTCTTCTGCTATTAGTGTCCATTCTAGCAATTACACCACTGCTTGATATTCAGTGCATAGTATTACAGTAAAACTTAGCTGACTAAAATAATTTTAGTTTGACTGTCACTTGTAAAGCTTGGCACACAAAAGCAAAATTGTAAAATAATTTAAAACAACCATTAACAACAAACATAATTCATAAAGGACAAAGGCATACCTTTACCGTTACTATTCATTTAATGCACCCTTGAATTAAAGCATTCATTTCAAAATCTTTTGACCTTACACCTTACTCTGACAATAATGTGTGAACTTTATTTTTTTTTTTAAAGACACAATAGTGATCAACCATCATTTTAACAGGGTTTCTCTGCAGGTTTCACCAAGTCAAATTTAAGACTTACAGACCCTTTTAAGATCATCATGAATGAAGTTTTAGATTTATGCAGAGCTGAACACCAAGGCTTTTCTCTAATGGTCCGTTTTTTAGTTTTAGTTTGCCACAACACCAAAAAAATACACAATTAAATTTAGTTATTTCTTAGCCATTATGCATCAAAACAAGAAAACTCTAGTTGTACTTTTTTCAACCGGTTGCTTTTTTAAAACAAGTTGAACATTGTTAAAAATGTAGTTCTTATACAATTTATTTCTTAAATTACATGATCAAATATATACATTTGTCAGTTTTCTGTCTGAATGGATTGAGTAGTACTCCTACTCTACAATGCTTTCCTGTTATAAAACCTTGACTATTCCATCTTTATTTATAAAGATGTCTGCTCCCCTTCTTTAATTCTGTAAATAGTTTTTGTATAAATGAAAAATAATGTAAAGGGAAATGGTTTATAATCATCTCTACATCTTTAAACAGCAGAGTGTGGAGAAGGTCAGGTGAATTTATAAATTATCATCTAGTTCAATAGCAAGACAGCAGGCAGGGGTGATGTACCTAAATTCACAAATGTTCATCTGTAGTAAGATTCCAATGGAATGAATTAACAATCTCTTCAGACTTGTATCCTTAAAACCTTAATCCTTGGATAAACCATGTTAATAAACATTCAAGAAATAAGGGTAATCTTGCATTCCTGATTGAGCACTCAAAGACATCAGTATCCACTTTTTTTAAAGAATTTATTCGATGACAATGTACAAGAACATTTTCAGGCTGATGGTCTTCCCTGAAGGTCTTACTGTAAAAGCAAAGATGAGAATACAGTTAAATTAATACAACACTTCAATCTAAAACCACATCAGCCCATTACAGACAAATGATTTATACATAATCCCTAAACATCACATCTATCAAGGACAAAGGCTCTCTTTAAAGGGGAGTATCTTGAGGGATGGGTTGTTTCTGAATAATCCAGTGGGTACGAACACACTTGCAGACATGCAGTAAAAGTGGCTAGTTTACCTCGAATGAGCGAATGCTAACCACACACAGCATGCTACAAATTAGTGAGTCAAATCAATTGACAAACAGTTTAGGTGCATTTAACAGATTTTTTTCTCTTTTCAAATCTGTGTTAGAGACACCGGTTCCTTTAAATATCTGCAAGTGAGGGGGGTAAGGCATTGGGATTGAACATGCAAAGCACTGCAAGTTAACTGGTAAAAGTGGATCACATCAGCACACCATGCCGATTTCCACTCTACCTTCTCCTGAAAACTCAAGCCTTTCACTTCTGTAATGGTCCAGGGGAGGCAAAAGAGGGTAAAAGATTGGACAAAATGAGATCTTTCAACTAAATCTACTCATGTCTAGAAGTACTCTGAAACACAGGCTTTCATTTCATGCTGGGTTTGTGATCAACAGCCCCAAAAAACAGTCTTTTTGACTGCAGCATGAATTTGTAAATCCTGCTATTTTGCTTGTGCTACTGATTCCTACACGGTCAGCACATCACTATTAGTAAGCGCTCTACTCACTACTCAAGTAGGATTATATAAAGGTGCCTGTAAGAATTATTTCAAACCATAAACTGGGGTCAATAGCATTAGCCATGAACAAAGCAGCTAAATGTTTGGAGTTAACTTTACAGATCACTCCAGACTCTCCTTCCACAGCAGTTAGTCTACTTGTGAAAGCGTTTACCTTCTATAGTCCAGAAGTACATTTGATCAAGGAGGAAAGATGACAAATTACACATTAAAACTAAGACAATGACGACAAAAACATCCATGACAGGCAGAAGATAGAAAAAGGGTTCTCAATCTTACAGAGGATACTGAAGATAAACATTACCTTTTTGCCAGAAGCACCAACAGATGCTTTCTTGATGCCTCTAACTTTCTTCATTCTGTTCTTGCGTTCCTTGCGCTGTTTTCTGGATGTCTTTTTCTTCTCATAAAGGCCATGCTGAAGAATAAAGACAAGAGTTTTATAAAACAAGCTTCCTTTGTCTGATGTACACTTAACAATTCACTAAAATGGTTCACAAAAGTAATTTCCTCATTGAAACCACTCCAATAAAAGTTGCTTAAATTTAAAGTTCAAAAAGACCCTTCAGTGTTCCAATGGTAATGCATTCATTTTGGTGTCTGAATCTTTAAACCATAAAAGTTATTACACAATCTTAAATAGTCATATTTTAGCCATTGTTCCATTTAGCTTGTTTAAATTCAAAATATGAAATTAAATCAAGCTCAAAAAATGTCTAAAGATCAAAACTCATATTCTGACTTAAACAATCCACATAAAACTAAGGGCTTACTCACACTATGCTATCCGAACCGTGCCCAGGCCCGTTTCCCGGATCGTTTGAGAAGAGTGAGTGCTCTGAATCAGGCTCAGGCACAGTTCACTTGGGCTTTGGTGCAGTACGCTTGTGGGTGAGTGCAGAACCCGCATAAGCCAGAAACTAAAAGCAAGACGTGACTTTTGAGGGACCGTTTCATTAGGATTAATTGATCATTCTTACTGTTCAATGAACGCAAACTGTTGTAGTTTATTAAAGACGCAAACCCCTCATTGCATGACAGCTGCACCTTCAGCAAACCTCCTAAATCCTGCAGCACGAGGACTTTGATTGTTTAAGAGTGTCAAAAGTGGCCGATCTGTTCGGCGAAATATTTGACAGCGCATCACAGCATTCCAAATGATTAAAACAATATAACTGAAGAAATCTCCACTGCGCTGAGCGAGAGCGCTTACTAAGCTGCGCATCATCGATGTAAGAGTGCCCAGGCACGATTGTAATGTGAGTGGGGGCCGTCGGGGGGACAAGCGTGCTTTGGCCCAGTTCAAGGCAACTGTACATAGCGTGAGTAACGCCCTAACAAAAACAATTATATAAAAAGGATGGTTAAAAAAAAAGCTCACATTTACTCAGTTAGCTACAATTGTTTTTGAACCACAATATTCTGTTAATCAAAGCATAAAATTATGAAAAATATTACATTTTATTAAATGTCTTAAATTTGTATTAAATGTTGACGTCCATAGCAAAAACAAAATGCATCATCTTTGGCTGTTTTTTTTCCAACACTCTTCACTATATCTTTGATTTCAATAGGTGTAAATCTTAAACAGGTTTAAAACAAGTTGGGGCAGTGAGAAAATAATAGTAGAATATTACATTTTCAATTTCTCCGATAAATTATTAAAGAGCCCATATTATGGGTTTTTGAAAATTCCCCTCCATGTAGTGTGTAACAGCTCTAAGTGAAGTGAAGTATCCAGCTAAGGCTTAAATCTGTAAGAATACAGTGTTTAAAACGGTTGATTCATCTATAAAAGAGTCGACTCATAGTGCTTCAAACGAGTCGCCTTGATACCGAGTCATTAGGTGTTTCGCCATGACGTATGAACGAAACCAAGTTATTCACGTGCATGCGCAAACCCGGGAGATTTCAAACCTGAGGCCCCGCCCTCTGACGCAGAAACCCAGACACACACACACACACACACCCACAAACACACGCACACCCACAAACACACGCACACAAACATGCCGGTCGATTGAAGTCACACTGCTGATGGATATTATATCGAGTCTCTACCCAAAAATGAAACATCAGCATTATAACCAAGCAGTTGGAAACTACTGGAAACTTCTGGAAGCTACATGCTACAAAGAATACTTCATCTGCGTTTGTTAAAGGAAGGATCAGTAAAGAGTAACTTACTGATGGACGTCAGAATGGGTTTCTTTCTCCATTTCTCAAGTGTAAGTACGTGCGATTAAAGTTGTTGCCTCGTTGACTCTAGCTTGCAAATGTATTTAGTTGTGATTTGTTACTTGTAACCGAGTGTACTGTATCAGGTTAACTGGCTATATTCTCTTATCGCACGCAAAGTCACGTTAAAAACACGATGCGTGCTGCTTTGTTTATGGAGCTCCGTGGTAGAGGTCTGCATTCCTGTGGCTGTCCCCGCGCCAGATTTCTGCGGCGCGGGAATAAATTTCCGAAAAAAATCGCGGGAGCGGTCGGTAACGGGTTTAATTTGGGACGGGAGCAGGCTGTCTAGCAATATCACGGATATCGCTATGCGAATGAGAAAGAGAGAGCTTTGCCTATGAGTCTGCTTGGTGGTTGTGTGTGTGTTAGTGCGTGCGTATGAGAGAGAAAGAGAGAGCTTTGTGTGCTTGGTGCTGTGTGTGTGTTTATACAGACAGCTTGGCTGTCTGGACTGTGTAGCTGGGTGATTTTTGGTTGTGTTCTCCCCCGCTCTAGCGGGATCGGGCGCGGCGGGCAGAAAACGGGGCGGGTTCTCAGGCTAAAACCTGGCGGGTGCGGGCATAAGCGGGAGCGTTGTCGTCCAGAGGTGTGTGTTTTTGTGTGTGTGTGGCAGCTAAAATCCACACCTACACTATTGAGCGTGTATGAACCGTGATTACTTTTTATATTGCTGGTTAGCTATTGGGCATTTCACTCTCTGACTAAAGGCAGTCGACCAATCGCGACAGACTGTCATCGGTCCAATCAGCGCAGATTAGCTTCGCGCTAAGGAGGGGTTTGGGAACAAATGAATCACTGGACGATTCATACGGGAGTCGCTGGGATAATTAGGTAAAAATAAATGCAGATTATAAGACCAAGAAAGTGTTTTTTGACCTTGCATGCATATTAGACTGTTGTTGGAGACCCTTACAACCAAGATATGACCCTATTTCATGTATAATATGGGCTCTTTAAAACATTAGTGGAAGCATCAGGCTGACAAATGGGCAAAACCTAGCAGTTTGATGAAGAGCTGCAAAACATAAATATGTATTTTTTTAGAAAATGCAATTGGGCACTCGACAGTAATTTTAACAGTAGAAATGGGAATAATAGTAAAAAGGTCCACTCAATTTTCAAAAAAAAAAAAATATATATATATATATATATATATATAAAAATAAAAACCTTGTCGATTGCTAAAAACGTCTGCTTAATTTGTCAGAAAAAAAAACCCTGAACATTCTAAAATTTGATAAAAATCAACGTTCCTTCATTTTCTTCTCTGATAATGGTTTGCTGTGTAATATTTATGGAGCCACACAATTGTGATCAACCATAAGTGAAATTACTATTACTTCTAAATGTATTTTTTGTCATAAACAGAATTTTGTTTTGCTGGCAGAAAATGGTTTATACGAATCTTGTTACAAATTTAGGAAACTGGTTGTAATATTGTGCTCCCAAATTTACATTAAAGCACAAATTGCCACGCTACAGTCTGGCACACAGCAACACATACGACATAACAGCCTTTGTGTTTTTATAATTCGTGCTTAAATTGTCAAACTTGACTTTTGGCACAAATTTCCTTTGGATGCTATAACAGCCATAAGATGCCACACTCTACTGCGACTTTACACAACATTAACAATAATATTTTCAGTCTACATTTTATCTTTAAATTAGTTATTTAAATGAATTTTACAATGTTTTGTAAAATAATTAAGTTCTCCAAACTTCAAAGGGATAGTTCACCTAAAAATAAGTAATCATTTACTCATTATTTACTCCTTTCAGCTTTGAGGTTCTTTTTAAACCAATGATTTTTTTAATAATGCTGAAAACCAGAAACCCCTGACTTCCATAGTATTAGTTTTACCTCTTACAGAAAACAATGTTACAGGGTTTAAGCTATCTTCAAAACAAATTTTGGGTTCATCAGAACAAAACTAAAAGGTTTGAAACATGTTAAGGGTGAGTTAATGGGTTTTAATTTATAGATAAACTCTCTCTTAAATGTTTGAAGAACTTGCTTTAGAAAGCAATTAAAACAGACAGAAAAAAAAAGAGAACTCACAAGTCTGTTTTCTCAGTCTAAGACAATGATGTGAAAGGTGGTACCTTAATACTTCAACTTTATATATTAATCATGCAGCACTATAAGCATCAGTGAATGGCATACCCTCTGCAGCCTGTATTTGGGCTCATTCTTCTTGGCGTAGTCCAAAGAATCGTAGATCATGCCGAACCCTGTTGTCTTGCCACCACCAAACTGTGTTTTGAAGCCAAAGACGAACACCACATCAGGGGTGGTTTTGTACATTTTTGCAAGCTTTTCCCTGATCTCTGTCTTAGGGACTGTTGCTTTGCCCGGATGCAGGACATCGACAATCTGAAAATATATATATATTTTTAAAAAAACATGAATGAGCAAATGCATCTTATTATACACATTTTGTCTTCAGTAAGCAAGGAAATCAAATTTGCAACCAACTTACCATTTGCTTCCTCTGAAGCAGCCGGTTTGTCATAAACTTTCTGGTCCTGACAGTGACTGTGTCGTTCTGCAAAGTGACATTAAAATCCGGATTAAACCATCTTTTAAATCTAGCAATAATAATAATGCAAATTAACAGAAACCCCCGAGCTAAACTTGCATGAGAGCTTTTCTCAAAGAACAAAGTTCGTATTTCTTGGCATGACAGCTTCATTTCTTACTCAAGACACTTTAAAGCAATATATCGTTACAAAAGAATCCAACAGAGTTAAGTTACTTGACGAACATCAGAATCGTTTTGCAAATATGAACTGATAACCATGTAGAAAACATCATAGCTTCGCGAGTATTAAACCATGGTTAGCAGTTTAGCCATGTTAGCTTCACAGGCTCGACACTAAATACAAGGGCCAAATTAAGTGCTAAGGTTTCACGTATTTATTACTTTATGTCCACGGACAAAAATATGTTCCCACTCACTAATATTGTTTTTCTTCATTGCCCGTGCACTGGATAAGAGTAACACGATGGTCCGAACTGGAAAACTATCATCTTTCGTTGTGGTAATAATCAGCACATCGTTCAAATGAAGCTACAAATTGGCCATAATATATGTTTATTGTGTTTTACGCTCGAAATGACACTATTACGTCGTCGGATGGTGAAGATTTAATCAGATTATTATATTCATTTTTCCCCACTCGACTCACCATCTTGGCGTCGGCTCGCTCAGGGACGAGGAAAAGGAAGAAGGACCCGTAGGTGCCCGAGAATATGCCTGAGCGCTGCTATAGTATATTGGGCAACTGCCTGACTGTAAAGCAATGCCAAGTTACAAAAACGGTTTATACATATTTTGGTTCTACACGTAAGATTTAAAGGTATGTTAGAAAAAAATTAATGATCGTAAAATATGTATTCGTAAATACATATACGTTATATATTACACGTAAATATGTGTAATAACCTGAAGACCAATACACGCACATACATTTTTACGACTGGTTAAAATGAAAATACTCTTATTTATAACTTGTTGTCAGTTACATGCTTTATGAAAATCTCGAACGATTTAGGAAACAGGTAGTATTGTTAGACGCTGTGAAAATTCAAATGTCTAAAGCTAACGTTAGGTGTCAGTCGCGAACACTTATTTCTGTTTATTTGCTATTTGCTTTTTACTTTTATGCAGGATGTAAATTTACACATTTACAGTATTAAACAATTTTAAATTATCGACAGAGACAGCGGAAACCAAAGAGACACGACAATGAGAACAGTGCAGTGTAGCATTTATTTAAAAGTATAGTGCGTTAATCATTGCAATATGCAAAAATAAAAACTGTATGGGTGGAGCATTTTATTTACACAGCAGAGACCTGGCATCAAATTATATACATTAGTTTATTATATTATAATCATCATAAATATAATACATTAATATAAATGCAATGTTTTTTTTTGTTTGTTTTTTTTTGCAGTACTGTCCATGTAAGGTTTTTCCACATAAAAATGTATACATATAGTTCAGAATGCAGAAAATTTGCTATTAAAAAAACCCTTGAAAATATTTTCCAGATTTTTCTAAAGAACACCAGGCAGTTCAAAATAAACAACACTCCAATCAACCATCTCTATGCAAAAAGAGTCTCATCCAGGTCACTTCCAGTATTAAAGAAACTATCATTCTGTCTGTTGTACTATATGTAAACATGCTTCATATGACATGTCTTTCTCAGGAGAGTATTAAAAATTAACATGCATGTCTCCTTTTTTGTTAAAATTCTTAACAATTCTGTAAAGGGTTGTAATGATTTAAAAGTTTAAAATAACTAGAAAGATGTTTTAAATTGTTAAAAACTGATAGTCAAGTATATATATATATATATATATATATATATATATATATATATATATATATATATATATATATATATATATATATATATATATATATATATATATATATATATATATATACAATCAGGTTTGATTGTAGTAATAATATTAGGGGAGAGCGGGACGAAAGTAACATTTTTCATTAATTTTCCTTCAGCTTATTTATTTATTCATCAGGGGTCGCCACAAAGGAATGAACGGCTAACTTATCCAGCATATGTTTTACACAGCGGATGGCCTTCCAGCTGCAACCTAGTACTGGAAAACATCCATACACTCTCCTTCACACACATACACTACGGTCAATTTAGCTTACCCAATTCATATTCATATAGCGCATGTCTTTGGACTGAGCTTGAAACTTGAAACTGGAGCACCCAGAGAAAACCCACACCAACAGGAGAACATGTAAACTCCACACAAAAATGCCAACTGACCCAGGCAGGACTCGAACCAGCATCCTTCATGCTGTGAGGCGACAGTGCTAACCACTAAGCCACTGTATCACCCAACGTTTTTCATAAAAACCTCTTTTTAAAAGATAATGTTTTTAACAGAAATTTATTTTTGCTGTGGTTACTAGCTCACAAGAGAGGTGACTTAAAACCAGGTGTTAGAACACCTCCAATATTACTTCACTTCAAAAGTAGCACATTGTTACTTTTGACCCCATCGGCAAGGGACGAAAGTAACACACTGGGTGGGTCAAAAATGACACAACAAAATTAGCTAGATTTACTGATTTAATATTGCTTATTTTAAATATATTTAATTATGACCTTGTTAATGTTACTACAAACATAAAACTGATAGTAAAGATATAAATATTATTACAGATTATTTTCATGTCAGATTTGATCTTTTGACACAGATGATCAAAAAGCATCACAATTTCCACAAATATATTAAGTAGGACAACTTTTTTAACATCCTAAGAAAAGTCCCTTGAGAAAATCAGTGTATTTGAAGGATTTCTGAAGGATCACGTGATACTGAAACTCTGATGAAGGCTGCTCATCTTTCAGCTTTGCTTTCACAGGAATACATTATTTTTTTAAAATATAATAAAAATAGTTTGAGTTACTGTTAGTGTAGTAATATTTCTCAATATTTGTGTTGTTTTTACAGTATTTTTAGTGAAATAAATGCAGCCCTGGTTATCATGAGAAACTTCTTTTTAAAACATTTGATATATACATAGATGTATATAATTATAGATCAGTCTCTAATACATCCTGCATGCATCCTATTGTTCTCCACAGACATTCTCTCCTCTAGAAATGACATAGACGTTCGCATGTTTGATCTTGCGTATTGCACCTGATCGATTATATGTATTCTAGGCATGACGGAGATCTCTTCATCTTGCCTGGCAGACTTACAAAAAAGCACTTTTGATTTGTCCTTTACGTCCACACGGTGGCTGGACCTCCTAATGCAAACAGAAAGCGTGGACATGCAGTTCTTCTGGAAGTTTTCATTCATAAAAGCATAGATAATGGGATTGTTGAATGAATTTGAAAAGCCTATGGCCTGTGCGACAGCTATAATCATATTAACTGTGACGTCATCATACTTCTTGTTCAGGTAACCTGAAAACAAAAACAAGTAAACAGGAGAGTTAAGAGGACTGTAAAATGCACAGATATTTTACTGAACACTGAAATGTTCTTACTGTACTCAAACAGGATGTGAACTGTATGAAAGGGAGCCCAGCAGACAGTAAACAGCACGACAATGGTGACCATCATCTTGATTGCTCTTCGCTTCTTTCTGAAGCATAAAGAGGGATTAGGTACATCATTTACGTACAGTTGTGTATTTTCTATCTGATATATGCTAACACTTACACTTACCGGCCACTTTATTAGGTACACCTTACTATTACCTGGTTGGAGCCCCTTTTGCCTTCAGAACTGCCTTAATCCTTTGTGGCATAGATTCAACAAGGCGCTGGAAATATTTCTTAGAGATTTTGATCCATATTGACATGATAGCATCATGCAGTTGCTCATTTTTTGGCTCCACATCCATGATGCAAATCTCGCGCTCCACCAGATATCAAAGCTATTTGAGCCATTTGAGCAGTCATGTTCAAGAAACCAGTCTGAGATGATTCGTGCTTCATGACATGGCGCTACATTAGCCATCAGACGATGGGTACACTGTGGTTATAAAGGGATGGACATGGTCAGCAACAATACTCAGCTAGGCTGTGGCATTGACACAATGCTCAATTGGTACTAATGGGTCTAAAGAGTGCCAAGATAATATCCCTCACACCATTACAACACCACCAGCAGCCTGAACCCTTGATACAAGGCAGGATGAATCCATGCTTTTATGCTGTTTATGCCAAATTCTGACTCTACCATCCGAATGTAGCAGCAGAAATCGAGACACATCAGACCAGCCAACGTTTTTCCAATCTTCTATTGTCCGATTTTGGTGAGCCTGTGCGAATTGTAATCTCAGGTTCCTGTTCTTAGCTGACAAGAGTGACACCCGGTGTGGTCTTCTGTTGCTGTAGTCCATCCGCCTCAAGGTTCGATGTGTTGCGCATTTAGAGATGCTCTTCTGCATACCTCGGTTGTAACGGTGTGGTTATT
The DNA here is from genome assembly GCF_052040795.2 of Danio rerio. Classification (NCBI taxonomy): domain Eukaryota; kingdom Metazoa; phylum Chordata; class Actinopteri; order Cypriniformes; family Danionidae; genus Danio; species Danio rerio. The sequence continues at coordinate 32,777,890 of NC_141033.1, read as the reverse complement.
TGAGTTATTGTTGCCTTTCTATCAGCTCGAACCTGTCTGACCATTCTTCTCTGACCTCTGGCATCAACGAGGCATTTGCGCACACAGAACTGCTGCTCACTGGATATTCTCTCTTTTTGGACCTTTCTCTGTAAACCCTTGTGATGGTTGTGCTTGAAAATCATAGTAGATCAGCAGTTTCTGAAATTCTCAGACCAGCTGGTCTGGCACCAACAACGATGCCATGTTCAAGGTCACTTAAATAATTTTTTTTCCACATTCTGATGCTTGGTTTGAATTGTTTAAGCATGCCTAAATGCATTGAGTTCCTGTCATGGGATTGGCTGATTAAAAATTTGACTTATGAGCGGTTGGATAGGTGTACCTAATAAAGTGGCCGGTGAGTGTATATTCCAATGGTACTTCTCTGAAACAGATGACAATAACTGATCTGTGGAAGTAACAAAATGATCCTTTATTTTTCATATGGAAATATATTTTAACTAACTGACAGACATTTAATAACAGACCTGATGTAAGGACAGATTTACCACTCATTCTTTTAGATATCAATTTCAATTTCCATTTAATTTCAACAGGATTAAAAGATTAGAATCAATATAAAGTAATATAGTCCTTTAAGAAAAACTACCAAATTAGACAAAAAGACTGAGCTTCTATTGTTAAACTCTTCATTTTGAGCACAGTTGAACAAATATGCAAATATTTATCGATAAATGTCAAATTATCAATTATTCAAACAATTAATAACAATAAAGTCAGTAAAATATAATATTATTATTAAAGAAAATGAAAATTAATGATCTTATAGTGAGTCATTCTTTAAAACTATTAATTCAAAGCACGCATTCATTTAGGAATGAAGCAAATGATGACCTTTATTGAAGGATGGTTGCATCACTTTCTCAAAATATGATGAAAAAATGCAAATTAATTTAAAACAAAACTTCATGTTGCATGATTTCAAGGATTGGAAAACTGGTAAATATTTTTCCATGTGTTCCAGGATGCATTGGAACCCTTTCAGAGATTGTTAATCACTTGTATATGTGTTTGTTAAACCCCTTTTGCATAAGTTTAACATTTTTTTCAAAAAGAAAAAAAATAATAATAAAAACACTGTACCCAAGATGCTGTACAGAAAAGTCCCCCAATCAGTGAACGATCGAAGAATGTCAAAAATCTTTAGCTCCACCCTCTCCCTTTGATGCACATTTTACAAGAAACCTATTTATTTAAATATTTAGTTTCTATTAAAATCAATAACTTTAAATGAACGATCACCATTATTCATAGTTTTCCTTATAGTTCTTAAGTACAAAGACATACCCTTTTTTTTTTTGCCAATTTCCAAATACTGCTTCAAAACAAAGTTTTATTAGTACAATACACATAGTTAAGGTTTTAAATGAAAAATATGTTGTTTGCACACCAGCTTACAATCGGTGCGACTAATCTGTGAGTTTTTTACTTTAACACTGCAGTTTTGACCCGATACAACCTGTGTTGTGTTGATATTCAGCCTATTATCACAGTATTCAGCCCATTATCTATTAAAAAACATATAATAGACAAGAATCAGTTATTTATTTAACAGACCAAGGCCAAACCCATGTTTTTAACACTAGAGACCAGATTTTTATAAAGCCTAAAGCAACAGAATGGTGAGAGAATATCCAGGTCTATAACTACATGGGACTACAACTAGTTAGGAAATAATCATTTGCAATTAAATTTTGTAAAATATGCATCAATTCACTCTCAGTTGTGTGTTTAATATGGCTAAAATCCTAATCTTCCTTGTCTTTACCTATTCAGAATTAGTTGAATTATGTTAGAAATTCCGTATATCAATTTAAAGTCAGAATATAGTGAAAAGTTTGCATTATTTTTGGTTATTTAATATTTTATTGACCTATATGGCCTGAGATAGCAATTACCTGGCTATTTTGCTGACCTCCCTTTGATTCATAGCATTGAGGACTGAAGAGTCTCCAACTTGTTTGCGGATCCAGAGCTCAATCCCGATTCTGGTGTAGAGTATGAGCATGGCTGCGAGAGGCAGCAGAAAGAGGAATACTAGGATGAATGTTGCATATCGTTTCCTGTGGGCACTCGACCTCCAGCGCTCCTGACAGCACACATGATGGTTATCATACAGAAAGTCATATTTCACCTGCACATAGAGTAGACAGAAGAGATGTAACAAATTAGCACGTATGAAAAACATTAGTAATATAGCTGTGGCATGCAAAATTATCATGTGAATGATTTTATAAAGACATGACAGCTTTTACATTGTAAATAACTCGTGCTTTGTTTCAAAAATGAACACAGAAGTTTTTATCAATCTGAGTTAATTCAATTCAATTTATGTTTATTTCTATAGCGCTTTTGCTTTGTGGATTGTGTCAAAGCAGCTTAAGATAGAAGTTCTAGTAAATTGAAGCTGTGTCAGTCCAGTTTTCGGAGTTGAAGTTTAAATTAGGTGAGTTCAGTTCAGTGTGGTTTAAATTTTACTGCTTAAAGTCCAAACACCGAAGTCCCAATCCAAGCAAGCCAGTGGTGACAGTGACGAGAAACAAACTTCCCCAATTGACGAAAGTGAAGGAAAAAAAACCTAGAGAGAAACCAGGCTCAGTTGGGCATGACCATTTCTCTTCTGGCCAAACCTCTTGTGCAGACCTGCAATCTAGGTGCTGCAGGCTGGAGAAAGCTAGACGTCCATCATGGAGAAGCTGCAGGTGTGAGTAGGTCAGCAGCGTGTGTTCAGGCTGGCCCAAAAAGACTCGTCTGTCACTGGGGTCTTTCAGGAATCAGTCTCATGCTCTCCACTCCTCCATATATGCTCCGGATATGGCCTGATCCAGGATTATGGATACCTTGACATCATTTCTTCACAGGCTGTGGATCTCATCAATAGCGCTGCATAATCTCTAGAGGCCTCAGGATGAGTATCCCCAGGTTAAGTTAAGACAACTTCTAATGCTTTTGTTCGAACAACATAATAGATTAGGTGTGTTATTAGTAACAATTATTATCATTGTTTTTAATCATTTAGAATTTGTATGATTAATACTAATATGTATTTCCTTTCACTAAAAATATTTAAAAACAATTCTGCATAAAATTTGTAATTATGTTCAGGATCAGATTTTTCTTCAGTCTTTAAAAAAAAAAGTTCAAAAAAGAAATAAAAATCTTAGTCTGAAGAACATTTAAAAATCTAAAGAGCATTTTTTTAATATAACAATTTATAAATAGTTTCTTTATATAGTAAAGGCTCTTTATGATTCATTACCAATCATTTACCAATCATCATTACCAATAATAAAAATAAATAAAATAAAAAATATGTTAATTTCTGTACTAAATACAGTATAATTTTTATACGTTTTTATTATTTAAAATTCAAATTTACTACCTACACTGTGAAAAAAAAAATCCTTCATTTATTTGTGCTCTTGAATTGAATTATAAGACCTTGATGTTTCTTCCAACAGCTTTTAACCTTGAAAACTGAAAAAATACTTTTGTTAACATTTTTACTAGTTTAAAGTGATATATTGTCTGGATGGGTCGAAGCAGTGGCGCAGTAGGTAGTGCTGTCGCCTCACAGCAAGAAAGGCGCTCGGTCGAGCCTCGGCACAGTTGGCATTTCTGTGTGGAGTTTGCATGTTCTCCCTGCATTCGTTTGGGTTTCCTCTGGGTGCTCCGGTTTCCCCCACAGTCCAAAGACATGCGGTACAGGTGAATTGGGTAGGCTAAATTTTCCGAAGTGTATGAGTGTGTGTGTAAATGTGTGTGTGGATGTTTCCCAGAGATAAGTTGCGGCTGGAAGGGCATCCGCTGCGTAAAAACTTGCTGGATAAGTTGCCGGTTCATTCAGCTGTGGCGACCCCGGATTAATAAAGGGACTTAAGCCGACAAGCCGTCAATGAATGAATATTGTCTCGGTTGGTGTTGGATATTAAGCTGCAAAAAGCTTGTAATAAACTGCTAGTCCATTTTCTGTTGTATTTGCAAACTTATTTCTCTCCATATAATTTTTTTATATATTATATTATTTCAAACTACTAAAATGTCAATAAAAGTCATTTGGTTTAACTGTAGAGTTGAATTTTTAATATTAAATTTTGACAGAAAATGAGGTCAAGGTCCTATAATTCAATTCACAACCATCAATAAATGGAAAACACTTGTGAATCACAAAATACAGAAACTGTTAATTAACAGAATTTTTTTTTTTTACTCAGACATTATGCAATTTTGGATGCACCATTCATTTCATCATCCAGTACTATGCAAAGCATTCTGGGTGATATAAATCTGCAGCAAATTTAATTAATCAAGCCAATTTTATCAACTTGTGTTCACATTACACACAATATTAAAAAAGAAAAGAGAAATATACATTCAAATAGAAACAAAGGTTTTTGATTTTTTGTTTTTCTGCAATGAAAGTCATAGGGAACCAACCATGGGCTTATCCTTATTTTTCAAAATATCCTTTTGTGCTAAACAGAAGAAATAAAGGTGCAGATGAAAAAACGATGACAGTTTTTTTTTTCTATTTTTTAATCATCCTCGTAAATTGATAGTCAGCATTGTTGATAGAAACCACTGCACTTGCATAAATTTTGTTTTGCATAAACAAGTGAAACCTGGAGTAATCTTTTTGTAATGGTAATGCACCCATAAAAATGTGCACATCGGTGCTGCGGTGCCAGTGACTGAATACAAACTAATGTTTGGACAGAGATGTTTTGAATGAAAAAAGGTTCAAATGGAACATTTCAGCCAAATAATCCAAAGAGTACCTCTAATTGTTGAACAAAAAGCATTGGTGATCCAACCATCATGGCTGCGATCCAGACAACCCCTAACAGAGAATGAAACTCCATTATTGAGGTGCTTTATGCACAGATGCATGATCAAATACTGCCAAACTGAATAAAATGTGAATAAACAATGGAAGGGTAATGGTTGTGAAAAACTACACACCCAGCATTCGATATGCTCTTTGTGGGGTGCATTGTCTTTTGATTTTCAGAGGATGTACGATGCCCTGGTATCTTTCCACAGCGATGCAGGTCATTGTGAGGATGCCGGTCACTACAGCAGTGGTCTGAACAAACGGGACAGTTTTACACACCAGCACACCTGCAAGCAAAAGTCAACCTTCTCAGACTTTTGTTTTTATTGAATTAATAAAGAACTTCAAAGACAACAAACACATATTACACAAATACACATCATTGCATTTTTACTACATTATAATAACATGTATTATTATTGCATGTAAATATTATTTCTTTTGAAAGGACACTATATACTGTGGAATCTCAATTTAATTTTTTATATAAACCAAAAAGCAGAGATGCTCCAATCGACTGGCCGAGACCAGTATTGATCGGTACTCACTAATCTGGCCGATCTCATGAACTGATCCCAATTGTTTATTTATGAGTATATAAGCAGAGGACATGTAAGAACTGAAATCTATTTTACATATCACAATTGAAAGTTCTGTATTTTCAAAAATATTGCAAGTTCATTGAAACTTTTGGCTGCAAATATCAGCAAAAAAAAAAAAAAAAAAATTGAATATTTAATAAAATTAATTATTGTAATAAACAGTAGTTTATGGACCTATTTCCTTTTAGTAAAGAAGTAATGGATTTATAGGTGTGCATTTTAACTTCTTATCAGTGGTGAAAAGAGTACTGAAAAATCATACTTAAGTAAAAGTACCATTACTTGCCTAAAAATGTAGTGCAAGTATAGTAAAGTAGTTAGTAGTAGTAGACATTTAAGTACTAAAGAGTAGTGAGTAGTGAGTAGTGAGTATTGTGAAAAGCTAATGCATTTACATATAATTTGTATGTAAACTTTACATTCTGTAGTGCATTTAGGGATTACTCAGAAGGCACACAACATCATAAGACATTAAAATCAGGTTAGATTTAGGTGGTGATGTCAGGTGACCAAAATTCAATGTCTATCCAGCATGCCCCATTAAATGATGTTGATATTTGGTTGATTTTAGGTTGTGTTAGAAAGGGACCAAAATTCAACGTCGAGCCAACAACTTAAACCAACGTCATTGATGTCAGATATTGTTATTTATTTGTCAAGTATGGTAACCCAAATCCAACATCTGATAGACGTCATAATGTTAACGTCCACACAACATCAAGCTGCAACATCATTACTGTTACATACATTAAAACAAATTTGGTAGCTTTTAGGTTGGACATTGACATCGTTGGCCTGACGGTGGGTTCAACACAAAATGCATTACCAAACAAAACGCAATGTCCCCATGAAATTGGAGTAAAATATCAATCTGGGGTTATGTTGACGTCTTGTGCCTTCTGGGTGTTTAAGGCCGTTTAGGTCATCATACAGTAAACATCCGTCATCTTCTCATCAGTGACATGCATTTAAACTGTCTCTTGGTAGATGTGTGTACAGATTTTGGACAGCTTCTTGGACACTTTTAATGCTTCCAAACAGTTTGTTGCTATTATAAATCGCCCATGTCTTGAGGTTGTTCATTATGATGCGATTTACCTTCTATGTGCGATTTGATTAGACTTGCAGGACTGATTTTTCTAATCCCCGTAGACAAGGAAAAATAAAGTAGTGACAGCAAGTTAAAGGAAAGTAATGGAGTAAAAGTAACACTACTGCACTAAAAATGTCCTCGAGGGAAAGTAAAAGTACTCATTTTAAAAAAACTACTTAGAAAATCACAATTCCTGAGCAAAACTACTTAACTACAGTATTTGTAATTGTTTACTTTACACCACTGCTTCTTATGCATCAAATATGCGCTCCAAACTTCACTGAGATATTGAATTCTTCTTCCACCATTTGCAGTGTTTCCAAATTGCTTTGTTAGTGATTTTTCTAATCTGTTTTATCTATTATTGTCTGTAACGCTGCTTCTGACCATGGTATGTCCACACTAAATGGTTATGAAAGATGTGTTTAAGGAATTATATGCAACATCTTTAATTTATTCTCTTAGGTAAGGCAAGATCTCCACTTAAGTACTATATTTAGAGTGACATGCTTTATGCATTATAAAGCTTAAAGCATCAGAATTGGTACTATTGACTGATCACCATGACATGGCATTGGTACTCGGTATCGGCTGCAAAAATCCTGATTGGAGCATCTCTAGAAATAAGTTTATATACTGACAACTCCTTAATTATTCTGTAATGTAATAATGTGCAATGATTGTAAAGCTGCTTTTAAAAAGTAGTTATTGTGAAAAGTGATATATATATATATATATATATATATATATATATATATATATATATATATATATATATATATATATATATATATACATACACATACACATACATAAACAAAGAAACTTGGATTGAAATTAATTCTTTTACAACCAAAGCAAGATTTGTGAGTAATAATGTGAAAACAGTCATCAAGAATCTACATTCTAATATTTAATATCTAATATTTGTGAAGATTTAATGGATTGAATTTACCTCAAATTAAATTCTGATATTGGCTTTGTTGTGAGTATTACATTGTTAGTATTTCCTTAGGGAAAGGGAGTGGAGCAATGTTGTCTGTCAGAGAGCCATAACAAACATGCAGAATGCATAAGTGTGTGTGTGTGTGTGTGCATGTGTGTAATTCAACAAACCATCACATGATTAACAGTACAGAACAGAACACTTGATATTAATTATGATTATCCACATCATCTAAGAAATTTACTATGAGGAAGCCATGGTTATCAGCTGCAAATAAATAAATAAATACACACTACATCAGAATATTTTCAAGCTGTTTTTATAATAAAACGGGTTGAAAAAAAAATGAAAAACATTTTATGATATGGCTATTATTATTTGATCAATACCATGAACTACCCTATCATTAAGACACTGGAATAGCCTAGTAGTTATCAAATTCATCAATCAGTCATTATTTCATCATCATCATTTAACAGATTAATTAGAATGAAATCAACCCTAAAAGTTTTCAACGACAACAACATCACAGCGATGCACCGTTTTAAGTGATACTCACCGCCGAACCATTCAGAAGAGATGTTCTGCAGGAGAGTGAATGGGATGCAGAAGAAAGAGATGAGCAGGTCGCTGACGGCTAGAGAGCAGATGAAGATATTTGTGGCGGTCTGAATCCCTCGCTTTCTTAACACAATATACACAACGACACTGTTTCCGACGAGAGCCAGCAGAAAAATCACCGTGTACACGATAACAAACGTAGTTTTGGCGCCAGCGGGCAACTCCGGGATGTAAACCAGCGGCTCGATCTGGTACGTCTCGATGAACTCCTGACGGGTAAGATTGTAAAACTGCAGTAGTTGCTCCAGCACTTCAGGAGTAATCTTCTTATCCCCCATGTATAATGCTCGTCTTTGAAATGGGACCAGAAAGAAATCAAAGTTTTACAGCTGTTGTTAGTCAGTTCTGCTCTTCGCGCCTCTTCACACTGAATCAGCAGCAGGAGTATGCGGAGTATTTCTTCTGACACATCGGCTGTGTCTCTACACCTGTTTGAGTATTTCACACTCGCTGTCTAAACACGCTGTACAACACACTGAGTTTGAAAACGAATCACTGGAATTCGACACTTCAAGAATGGATGAGATGTAGCCCAGGTTACAATTTGTTTATTTAATAAAAAACAAACGAAATTAAATAGGTAAAGAAAATACGGAATAAAGCCTATAAATATAATTCAATGACAATGTAAACTACTAATAACATAATTGTCGTCATTATTACAACTGTTAGTTGCTATAAAAATGAAATAATAAAAACAATAACCTTAATTTAATCAGCTAAATTCATTTAAAGACAGATCTCATTAAGAGGCAGCATAAAAATCAAAAAACAGTATGGATAATCACAAAACTTCAGTTTGTGTTGAGACAACATAAAAAATTAAGTTGTCCCCAAAAAAACTCAAGAATTGTGGTGTTTCATTCATTTTCCTTCAGCTTAGTCCCTTTATTCGTCAGAGGTCGCCACAGCGGAATGAACTGCCAACTTATCTAGCACATGTTTTACACAGTGGATGCTCTTACAGCCGCAATCCAGTATTGGGAAACACCCACACTACTGCCAATTTAGTTTATTCAGTTCACCTACTGCATGTCTTTGGACTGTGGGGGAAACCGGAGCACTCGGAGGAAACCCACGCAAACACAAGAAGAAGCAAATTCCACACAGAAGTGCCATCTGGTCCAGTCAGGACTTGAACTAGCTGGACCTTGAACCAGTGACCTCAGGTGCTAATCACTGAGCCACCGTGTTGCCTCTGTGTTATTTTAGCCCATTTTAAATAAGTAGTTTGATCGAATTATAATTTTTTGAGTATATAATAACACAAATATTAAAAAATACAACATATAAATCAAGAAAACAAGCAAATACCTAAAACAAGTACTGTATTGTACTATTAACTAAATCAAATAAAATAGAAAAGTCAAATAAAAAAATCTAAAATAAAATAATTAATTAATAGTCATAATAATAATAATATTAATAATTCATTCAATTATTTTCTTTTCGGCTTAGTCCCTTTATTAATTAGGGTGGCCACAGCGGAACGAACTGCAAAATTATCCATCACGCTTTATGTCGCAGATGCCCTTCCAACTGCAACCCATCACTGGGAAACACCCATACACACTCATTCACAACGGTTAATTAAGCTTACCCAATTCACGTCTACCACATGACTCTGGACTGTGGGGGGAATCGAACCAGCGACCTCCTTGCCTTGAGGTGATTGTGCAACCCACTGCGCCCCTGTGACACCATAATAATAATAATAATAATAATAATAATAATAATGGATATGATTAAATATTTTTACAAAGTAAATTGCAAATTGTGAGTTTAAAAACAGATTCTTGCATTAAAGATTCAAAACTTTACATTGACATTACATTTAAAATGTTCAAAATAGTACTTGGAAATAAACAAGATATCATCTTGACTGTGTTCTATAGTATTCATTTTATTTATTTTTATTTACTTATTCTTTATTTATCAATACTTTATTTTAATTCTTTTATTGAGATTTTTAGTTGGTTGATCTGTTTTTGTCTCATTGTAAAAATCTACTTCTTAATCAGCTCACCTCTAAATTAGAAGCAGTTTACATCAGCTTCAGTCAAAGCTCACCGTAGATTTGTCATCACTACATTTTGTGGTCATCTGGCACTTATTCAATATTCATTTCGATCTCCTAAACCAAATCATCAAAGAAGGCATGTTTATATGAAAGAAAAAATTAAACAAAATTATGCTCAAGATGCAAGACACAAGCTGGAGTCTGAATTCATATCTGTTTGATCCTATACAGCTTAAAGAAATTTAAATTAATTTCCTAAATTTCCTATTCGGTGTTACCCTAACAGGGGTAGTAATTGGAAATAAAAACTCTTTAGCCATTTGTCTATGTTTAATTTGATGCTAGGCACTTATGCTAACTGCAAATCCACATATGGCTCTTTGTGGTGGGGATCTTAATTTGGAACTTGGTACATTTCTCTTTCTTTATGCGTATAAAGCTTAATACAGACAGAAGTGCCCCTGTGATAATCTGTCAGATGTTGTCTGTTCTGGACCAATAAAAGGTGCACCCCAGGATCTTCCATTTACATTTGCCAAATTGTAAAAAATGTTAAGTTGACTGAAGCCTTATTAAATACAGTACACACATCTACCCTGACATATGTATCATATTTGTTATACTGTTTAAAGTTACAAAAGAAATAAACCACACACACGCACACACACGCACACACACGCACACACACACACGCACACGCACACACACACACACACACACACACACACACACACACACACACACAGAGTAAATCATACAGACAAGGCTTAAGGCTATCCTAGACTAAATTGCACATTTGAGCTGTCTAAATTGAAAATAACTAGCAGTTAGATCTTAAAATACAAGGCTTATTTCATCTCAAGATGTACACTGGTAACATGTTTTTCTAAACCATTTTTATAAAAGCTGCTTAAATGCCCCAATTTAAAGAAGACATACAGTCCCGGCCTAAAGGAACTATCTACTTATTCTCTCTTTTAAGTCTCCTAGAGTTAAACAGTTGACTTGAACCATTTTTGAACCCATTCAGTAGATTTTGTTGTTCTGACGAGGTCACTTTTAGCTCAGCTTAGCATAATTAATTGAATCACATCAGCACATAAGCATTCCATTGAAAAAGAGCTTAGACAGTTTTAAAGCTCAGGTCTTCTGTAGTTACATTGTGTAAAAACATCAACAGCAAATGAAAAGTGATTATTTTCTAGGCCAAAATATCAAGGAACTTTACTGTCATTCTTTGTGAGAGTCATCGGCTGCTTTCAGAGAGCACTTTGAAACCATGGAAACATGAGAGACGCGCTATTGCACTCCATAAGATAACTCAATAGATTTAGTATGATTTGACGTGTTCAAGCAACAACCCATCCTTTTCCATTCAGAGAAGTTAATAATAGTCCTTATAAACAATTCATTTATGAAGTAAGTAGCGCAGGGGCGGACTGGCCATCTGGCAATTCTGGCAATTGCCAGAAAGGCCGGAACATCTTTTAAATGTGGGCCGGTCAGCTATTTTTTTTATTTATTTTTTCATATGTATTGTTTTTTTACATGTAAGCAGCTTTTATCTCTTGCAAGATGTGAATATTATGATGATGATTATGATAATAGTAAGAATATTAATCAATGTTAAGCACAGGCCCAATCGGCAACGACCGGCTGGTTTCGAGATGGGCCGACCCAATCAGAGGTTATGCAAACATAATCAAAATCTGGCAAGGATGTCAAACACACAGTGAGTGCAACAAATTGATAGAGATAGACCATAAAAAGAGAAAGGCAGTCAAGTCAGACAATGCCAAATACATCAAATGAACTGAACTAGTCTCGAAAGGGGGCAGTGCAGTGGCGCAGTGGGTAGCGCTGTTGCCTCACAGCATTAAGTTCGCTGGTTCCCTCAGCTGGGTCACATACATTAAATGTTTAAATATCTCTTAAATATGTTACTGCTTATATAATTTTACCATCTGTACACCAATATAAGCAGCGAATGTGCGTGTCCGTGGATGGGGCTGTGTCGGTGTGGTAATGTGGGCTGGTGTGGCTACAGTGCCATGGCTGATTCTTAGTCCCAGTCCGCCCCTGAAGTAGCGTTACTTATCAAACACTGAAAAATAAGCAGAACTCATATTGTTCCTTGCATAAAAATCATTGCAAACTGAAGGGTATTTATAAAGTATAAACCTATAAATAAAGTAATTATGTTTAAATTGTTCACTTTGTTCTTAAAATATTTCTTGCATAAATTGTATAGTGTAGATATCTGAAATGGTTAAAGTTAGTAGTAACTAAAAGGTATGTTAACTAATAACCTTAACCTTTCTGATTGTGATTGCAATGCAATAACGAATAACGTGCACCTTTTGTAATGCTGCTTTGCATTAAGCAGTTTTTTAAAAGATAGCAGTAAAACTTTGAAGTAATTATTGTGAAAAGCTCTATACCAGAGATGCCCACTAACCATGCTAACCTTTGATTTGGCTCACCCTCCCGTTTGAGAAGAAAGTGAGAATGATGGGGCAATTCAATTTAACCTTTTGTTTGTTTGTTTGTTTGTTTGTTTGTTTGTTTGTTTGTTTGTTTGTTTGTTTGTTTGTTTGTTTTGTCATTTCTTTTGTTTTGTAAATGAATCAAATTTTTAAAAATGTAAATACTGTCACTCGATGGATAGAGGACAATGGCGGGTGCAGTCTTTGGTGTATTCAGCATTGAATTCCATGGTGTTATTACTGGGATTGTTAATGCTTTCACTGTAATAAATTCATTTAAATTCATATATTTTATATAGTGCATTAATTAATATAACTTAATTTTAAATATTAAGAAACAAATTAGGAAATTACTCATGAAAATTTTGATGTATTAGTTTGGTATATTTACCTTTGGCCCACACCTATCAGTCAAGTTTAGATTTTGTTCCTTCATAAGAAAATTTTGGGCACCCCTGCTCGGTACAAACAAACTTGAATTGAATATTATTTCATCAATCTGCTTAATTGTTGCATTATACACAGCAACTGTAACAACTCACCCGGGATGGACTAGGTTGCAACAATGTAATTCTTCATTTTAAAAAGACAAATGTGGCTACCAACAACCACTAATTTACTGACCCTCAAACAAAACTGACTTTTCTGTATCTTTACATGGTTTAAATTGCACCTATTTTACCCCTTTTTCAAAATTTAAGATAAGTCTTTTGTGTCTCCAGAATGTGTCTGTAAAGTTTAAGCTCAAAACACTCATCAGATTGTTTATTATACCTTTCAGAATATTGGGATTTTCTGCTCTGAACACTTGTGGCCTGTGCCTTTATTGCTGGTTCTCCCCGCCCACCTTTCAACATTCCTGTCATAGTGTGCCTCGATCTCCGCCTCAGCTGCATCTGATAAACAGCACAGTGTCAGACATGAAGGAAGCAGATGATTTTGAGAAATACTACAGTAAGAACTTTCTCAATGATTATTTGTTGTATTTGTTGTGAAGTTAATTCAAGCCTTTCTGCAACGATGAGTCACACACAATGCTATTACAAAGTTCATGCACGCAAAAACACACACACACACACACACACACACACACACACACAGCTTGCTCATTTAACTTTGCACTGTTTTTGCACAGCAAATGTGACAGGATACACGTTAATATCCACTGCTGTATGGATATTTGTTATGTTGATGTACAAAATAAACCTGATTTAACTTCCACAAACTGGGATTTTGCTTCAAACGAGCTTACCCGTCAGAAGTTCATCGAGACGTACCAGATCGAGCCGCTGGTTTACATCCTGGAGTTGCCCGCTGGCGCCAAAACTACGTTTGTTATCGTGTACACGGTGATTTTTCTGCTGGCTCTCGTCGGAAACAGTGTCGTTGTGTATATTGTGTTAAGAAACCAGAAAACTTTTATAATTGTACTGACATATGGCTGTAATGATAAAGTAAAGATGGTAAAATCGCTGTAATTCCTTAAAAGCATGCACTGTTTCAAAAGCGTTTTAAACTTGTAAAACTCTGTCTTGATCACATTTGATGATGACTGATGATCACAGAGAGCTAAACAAATCTTTCAATCCCAGTTGCTTTGCGCACATCCTGTCTTGTTGATATGGTTATACGCGTTACTACGGAGACGTTAATACACAGCTGTCAATCAATTACTTAACATTTCGGAGGACCTTTGGATCCTATTTTAACATCAGGGAATTTCAAAAAAAGAGACTTTTTGTCTTTAAATCACTCCAATATGACCGTGGCACACACTACACCATACACACAGTTCTGTCAAAACAGGTTACAAAAGATGATTTTCGTGATAGGTGCCCTTTAATAAATGAATGCTTCAACAAAAATGATTAGTAATGCTGTTTTTTAGATTTTAGGCTTTTTTATTTGAAGACAATAAATTAACCCATCATACCACATTATGAAGAAGAGGGGTTTCCTGTCTGTGGATTTGAAGCTTGTTTGGTGTCTTTTATCTCTGGTTCAGTGATGATGTTTCTATCAATATGGAACCAGTCAATCATTAAAAAACTTTCACAACAGAACCTTGACAACCAGCAGGAGCAGCTCGAGCATCATTAGTGGCTCTGTGTATTATTGCAAACTCTTTAATAAGTAAGCTAGTAATTGCAACTCTGAGAGGTTTCACAATAAAAAAATACATTAAAAAAAAACATCCTCTGAGGTGCACTTCAAACATATCAAAAGCCATTTCTAAGAGGTGTACTCTGTCCAATCTATATATGAAGACAACACACTGCTAAACTTGGTGGGTGAACATAGTTTACACTATGCACAAGATAAGGTGATAGTTAAACATTTTTGCTTGTCTTTTCACAAAAACAGGGAAAACGGTTACATCATGGCTTAATATTGATAAGAATATAGTTATTTTTAATCACAAAGTTTGCTCTTATGTTTTATATTACATTAAAAACTCAATTGACCCCCAGAACATCTACATTCATCGACAGAAATAAATAATTTTATTAAGCAAGGACACTTTTAAGGATTTGTTCATCTCAAATATAAAATTATATAATTCGTTACTCACCCTCATGTCAACCCAAGCCTAAAAGCAATTTGTTCATCATAACAGCAACACAATGAAGATATTTTGAATAAAGTCTGTGAGGAAAAAAGTATACTGAAAGTCTGTTCACCCAAAACACAGTTTAAAAATCTGAGCTGTTTAACAGTTTAAGTCCCCTGAATAGACAGGATCACTTTACATGATGAATAGATTTAAAGGTGCCATAGAAAGCACTTAAATAATATGTTTACATTGTTTTGTCATATTTAAATAGATGATATGTGAACTATAAATGCAAAAAAATCGCCTGAAATGGTTTTATATGTCCATTTACAACACTGGAAATCGTCTATATAAATAATATGCTCTGTTTTTACCATATTTGTAAGGGTCATGAATATTAATGAGTTCTGCTCTGATGCTCCTGCAGCTCAAGTCAGTCACTGATATTCAAACAGCATGATGTTCTCTAAAATAAATGCATGCAATTAATCATACTTCAGATGCTAAACAACATTTTAACAAAATGAGTAGATGCCTTGTCAAATGACAATTATTTCTACTGAGGTGTTGGAGAAAGTCACATAAGCAAGGAGAAGGTGAGCTCTGTAAGCAACCTGATGTCCTAGTTTGCTCCTGAGTTTTGTGATGGGGGTGAAATATTTACTAAATTAGGACTTTAATTGACAAAAGAGATTAATATAGATGTATTTAGAGTTGCATTTTGTGGGTTTAATGTATGTAAAAACAAGGGCAAGAATTAATATTAACCTCCAGGTAAACTCATACTATTATCACAACATCTGAATGATGATCAAGCTTATGAAGTGTATCATAAAACATGGATATACAATTTTTTTTCATCCAGTAAAATCACAGTAAAAACTGAATGATATGACACAATTCATGCACTGCATTAAACCAAGAAGATATGAGAGTTATATAGTTTGAATGGAGAAAAGTGTAATAGACAATGTGGCGACAGAAGCCCCACCTACTAGTATGGAAGCCAATCATTGATTGCTAGAGACGGGGGAAAATCTCAGACCAGACGTGTGCTTTTACAACATTTTCTGTGGTCAACAAACACAATGGAATCTCAGCATTAACTTTGGCACCCTGAAAAAATGCAGATTAGGTTTGATTTTAATGTAATCGTAAGCTTGGACAATTTGATGTTTTCCCATACTGACAGAATGCCTAAGTATACTGCCAGAGAGGCGTTTCAAAGATGGCCGCCAAGAGAAATAACTTTGCTTAAAGGGACTTTGATTAAACATAGCATGTGTTTGTTGTCTCATTACAATCATACACGGAAATACATAATATAAACATTAAACTATTAAAAGATACAGTTAAACAAAATATTTGTCTCAATAACTAGCGATCTAGTCCATTCAGATCGCTGGAGAACTACAGATCTGCCCCAAAAGAAACTACAAATCCTGTCATGTACCACACAATCACACCTGTTCCAGTTCTCCTTTGATTACACACACACACAGCTGGTAGGTGCTCAAGACCTGATTACACAGACTTGATAAACAGCACACACACTTACAGACATTGCTGAGTCATGCTGGTTATTACCCTGTAACTTTATGAAGCAGTTTCTGGTTTAGTCTCTCCATGTATGCATTTTTCACAGCTGGATTAACCTGTTTGCCTCTGTGAATGACCATTGCCTGCCTGACTACTCTTATTAATTAAAAACTGCACGAGGATCCTCAACCCTGTTGTCCAGCATCCTCAAGTTACATAATGTCTCTGTGATGCTTTGACAAGACAGTGTGCTAGTTCTGTTACTCGATAAAATGTGAAAATTTCTTCAATTCTTATTAACCATACACCTCATTTAAGAAATTTTACTCAAATCGCACCAAAAAACATTGGGACGATGGAACCAGATGTGCTAAAATTTTCAAAATAAGAGTCCCACATTTATAATAATTCTTTTCAAACTGGGACTTTTAAACATAACCTATGCTAACCAGGAAACGTTGTGGCTAGTAAAATGCTGTTGGGGCATGCATAATAGTGATTCAGAGTGTCACTTACAGTCAGTGTTTTTTGTATTTTTCTTTAGTATTTTATGTAAATGAGAGCTATATAAGGAAACAATGGCGTTTGAGCCTCATGTCATTTCCATTATGTTATTCGTATTTACAGTTTTCCATATGGTGCCTTTAAACTTTATTCACATGTGCGCGTTGGCTCAATCATGCTTGCCTGATGTGTGTTGGTCTTGTGTGTTACGTGCTACATTTTTATTATACAATACTGCAGATTCACAATTAGAGAAAGCATAAGGGCCAATATGGATCATGTGTGCCTTCATAACTGAGTAAATAATAACTTTTAGCACATTTGGGTGAATTTGCACTTTCAGACTGAAGGTTTCTGTTGGTTGTGAGTTGCTACGGAGCAGTTTTGGGGCATCAACAAACTGCAGCACTAATGAGGGAACATGTGAGCTTTGAGACGTGTGTCAAGTGCAAGGTCCTGTAAGCAACCAGAGCAGATCATTAAAAATCCCTTTTCCTTTTTTTAATATGAAGAAGTCTTCTTTTTATATTTTCATTTCCCAGGCTCATTTAATTAGAGCTTGCAGAGCTTTTCGACTTGTATTAATAAAGCTATTAATATTGCGATGAGCCTTCGAGGGGTTAGAATATATTTAGGATCAAAGTGCTTCTCATTGTTGGATGAGGATCGTAAAAGTGTGTATAATCAGCATCTTGAAAGTAAACCACAGAAAAGGAAGCAGGTGTATTATTTGTTGGCTACAAAGTTCACACTTTTCATCTGATGAAATGCTTCGTCATTTAAATGGATTTCTCAGGTAAAATAGTAAAGTCCTAATAGATGACATATAATTCTTCCAGAAAACATACCTAATGACATTTGCATATTTAAAGGTGCTGTATGTAAGTTTTAAAATTTTCTAAAGCATAAAAATACTATGGTATGATTGCAAATATTTAGGAAACATGCCAAGTGAACATGCTTCTTTATCTGAAAAACTATGCTAAAGTCAGATATTCTGCTTTGTAAATGTGCTTTGTTTTGGTCCCTTTAACCCGGCCAATGCCAGTTTAGCCAATTATATTTCAGCACCCTAAGATGTCTTGGTGTGATTCATTCAGTCATGAAGGTTCTCAAAGCATGCATCGCCAAATGCGACCTCTGTTGGACAGTATCAGACTCCGAAATGAAACACAGATTCAGAGTTCGACATGAAGTGTTAATTAATTAGCAAATAATATAAATATCACAAACGTAAACATTAGGTGAGCAGGTTACATTGTAACACTGTGTCCAAACAACATGCTATGTGACGAGATTTGCAGTGATAACCAACAGGGCTGTTTGCACCAAACGAAACATGACAGAAATTTAAACACAGCCATTCAGAAGCAGACTAGTGCACTTACTGCACTCCACTAAAATAGTAAGGTTTACAATCTAATTAATACATATTAAGCCTCTTCATTAAATGTACGTCCCCTTAATAAATTTACATACACAGTTCTGAAGTTCAATTTCAAGCAGCTTGTTTTATTTTTAAGATCTGAGGTAAACTGCCTGCTGCTGCTTTCAGTAGTATGGCAATAAATGTCATGTAAAATGGCATTCAAACTCACATTATTAGCATTTAACACTGCATAAAGCAAATAAAGTGATCATTGTCAGTTTTCTGTTCCACTTCATATATTTTAGATGTTGGTTAGGACAAAAATGTTAATATGGAAAAAATTATTTAGAACACGATTTAAATCAGCCTTTGTTAGTGTCGTCAGTCTGGCAACCTGCTCTTGCGTGTGTTTTGAACCAAGGGTGCATTGCCTGGTTCAACCACTGGGTGTCAAACTTACATACTGCACCTTTAAAATAATTCTGTGCTTTCACAGCACCATTTTTGTAATTGATACATGGATAATTTGTTTATCTTTAAATTAAAATAGTTATTCTTCTGTGTTAGCAAATAGAATAGAATCACCACGACGTGACACTCTAGAGCGATTTGGGAAACACTAAATAGCGCGGCCATTTTGGAATGAAAATTCCAATAGAACAACATAAGTCTGTAAAATAAACTATTAAAAGTGCTGATGATTGTGATAGTAAGTGTTGTATTGTTGTCTTTTATGGTTGTATCTCAGCTTTAATGCGCTTTTTAAATAAATAAATAATAAACAAAGCAGCTGCTTGCCATCGCAATAGCAATAAGATCCCATGGGCAGCCAATCCCTTTCACTCCAAAATAGCGGAATCCGGGGCTGTTGCTGTTGCAATGGAACGTTCTATTGAGTGTCGCCTCTTGGTCATTCTAAGCTCTTTGGTGTTAGTTCATATTTACTAAGTTCACTTGCGTTTTTTTTTTAAATGGGAACTTTCTGTAAGTTAAAACACTTTAAAGTTCACTCAAATAAAGCAAGAACAAATTCACAGTGAAATCAGTTTTAAGAGGGAACGTTATTATATGCGTAAGATTAAATTATTACCTCTCAGTTATCTTGACAGTACAGCAGAGGTAAAAAGAAAAAAAATAGAGGAAAAAAGATGAAAGTCCTTCAGGATCATTTAGATCAATGCGTCTGACAGCCCCATCCTCATTATACAGACTATTAAAAACTCACTTCGACTGAAATGACTTCTGAATTCAGAGCTGAGCTGCATTTCTACTCTCACTCTCTCAATTATATTGTGCCCTGAAAGCAGATTCAGATTCAGGAAAAGGTCACTGGACTGCATAGAGAGTTTGACCAGCTGTTCAAAGACGCTACAGACCATCACATGAACAACCTCATGCGAGACCCCCATCCTAATGTGTGAAAGGCTCTGCTATAATTTCTTTCATAAAGACCCTTTTTTAAATGGGTCTAAAATATTATTAAAAAAATATTTGATGTGAAGTTACATTATTTAATTTTACCCGCTCCATATTTAATCACTTATTTACATATTTACTTTAATCACATTTTATCATTTACATTTATTTTTACTATTATTTGTTTCATTTCCACAGCAGAATGAACTGGCAACTTATCCAACATATGTTTTACACAGCGGTTGCCCTTTCAGCTGCAAACCAGTACTGGGGATCCATACACTCTCATTCACACATACACTATGACAATTCAGTTTAATCAATTCACCTATCGCACATGTGATTGGACTGTGGGAGAAACCAGAGCACCTGGAGGAATCCCACTCGAATATAGGGAGAACATGCAAACTCCACACAGAAATGCCAATGACCTTCTTGTTGTGAGGCAACAGTGCTAACCACTTAGATCTCCCGAAACAATTATTAGGTTATTTTAATTACATTTAATTTATCAATTTGGTGCTAAATTAATGCTTATTTATCTTAAAACAATGTTAGATTGTTTATTTCTGTCTTATTTTTTTCTTTTGAGTTATTCCCTTTTAAATTAGGGGTCTTCTTTTACATTACTCAACTCAACTCAATTTATTCTAGAGCACTTTCAACCAACCACAATGGGTACTAAAGTGCTGTACATAAAAACACATATACATTCAAACGTACAAAGAACCAAAGTACATAAACTCACAACACATGATTAAAAGCTAAAGAAAATAAGTGTGTTATCAGTGACCTTTATAAAGACTCCATAGTAGGAGATGTTCTTACTGAAAAAGCTCTATCACCTCGACATTTCAAGCATGATCGTGGAACTTGCAAATAGAGTCGATCCTTAGAGAGAAGAGATCTCACGGGTTGGTGTATATTAATTAGCTCAGAAATATACTCAGGGGCCATAGAGGGATTTAAAAACATTCAACAGTACTTGTACTGAATTGGATTGGTAGCCAGTGTAGGGAAACCAGTACAGGTGTGATGTGCTCTCCTTTTTTGTGCCTGTTAATAGCCTGGCAGCTGAGTTCTAGACCAGCTGCAGACGGGAGAGAGAGGTCTAACTCACACCCAGATACAATGCATTGCAATAATCTAGATGAGAAGAGATAAAAGCATAAACAAACTTGGCAAGAAACTATTTTTGACAGCCGCATTAATTTGGTGGTCAAATTTAAACTCAGAGTCAAAAATAACACCAAAACTTTTCTATTATTATTATTTTTTTTTTAGGGGTTTTCACCTTTATTGATTGGACAGTGGAGATATAGAGACAGGAAATTGTGGGGAGCAGAATTAGGGGAAGGATCAGCAAATGACCTTGAGACGGGAATCGAACTCGAGTCGGTGCGAGCACCTCAGTGCTATGTCTCGATGCACTAACCACTAGGCTATTGGCGCCGACAACTCTAAAAGTTGTTACAGAGGAATGCATTTTTCCAGGAAGCAATGACAGACGGTCATTAGAATCCAAACCATTTTGACCAAAAACAATGAATTTACATTTGTCATCATTCAGTTGGAGAAAGTTATTTGCTAACCAACACTTCACATCACTTCACATTACTTTTATTTTGTATTAATAGTAAAAAAAAAAAAAAAACATTAGAAATATATATTTTTTCACAGCAGCACCATTTTGCCTCCCTACAAAATGCTACAATACAATTTCATTTTAAAATCTAAAGAATCTTTGTGGAATGCAAAGTTTCCATGGTCCTTCCCAAAACCATCAGTGCCAACAGCAGTAATGTTTCCTTTCTATCACTGATTCTCAAGCAAATGCACAGCACTTATGTAAGATTTAGCTGAAATGGCAGGAAACTGTTTGTGCTGTCGAATTTATAAAATATCAGCACAAAAAGCCAACTTTAAAATATAACTTTACAGACGGATAAAAAATAGACACTCTAAATGCTGAACACTGAAAAGAAGCTGAAAACAGAAGAAGCAGAAGAAAGTTTGAGTCTCCTGCAGTAAAGCGCTGGCCTACTGTCCTGAAACAAGCATAATCAAGGCATGATACGAAGAGGACACTGTACAGTACAACACACTACAGTATGCATGAGATACAGTTTCTCCAATGCACATGCATCTTCACTGATCCTGCAGTGCCAAGCCGGGTTCAGTTTAACTTACTCACAATCCTCAGAGCGCAGACATCAGAGAAACAACAATACATATTCTGTGCCTTTCAGACAGAATTCAGACTCTTATGTGGCTTCCTTTCTAATAGCAAATCCACAAATCAGATGTAAATCAGCTGTGTTCATTCAATGAGAATTTTTTGCATTATACAGCTTGAATGAGCTGCATTAATTTATTTAGTCACTTGATTCTGGCAGCATTATCACTCAGATGATGTACAGTCAGCTATTAGGTATTGCGATATAAAACCTGTCTAAATTAAAAAAAAGTTTGGCCCAAAAATTATTAAAATATTATTTTAAACGTGAAAATTTCTTGATGAAATATTTTTAAGACTGACTTACAGACAAGAAGCGTATTTGTGCACATTTGGTGGTTTGGCAATTGTTGAGTGAGTGATGGGGGGGGGGGGGGGAGGGGGTGGAGGTCCCTATGGCCAGTTCGCCCCTGATACTCATGACAAATTTGAAAAATGTATTTGTTTTAAGGATTTAACCCTTTAATTTTGCTTACATAATGACACTTGTCTTATTTCTCACACAAATGCCTTATTCTTTATTCATTTAAGAAGCTAAGCTGGTTTATTATTATTATTACTAAAGTCTTAAATAAGTCAGTTATCGGAATCAGCACTAATTTTGATGCATTATAATACATTTATATTTATATTTACACACACACACACACACACACACACACACACACACACACACACACACACATACATATATATATATATATATATATATATATATATATATATTAGAATATCATTAAAAAAACTAAACAATCACTCATACATACAAACAATGACATCCATGTCAACACTCATACTTTGCAATACATGCTCATTGTCAATACATACTCCTGGATACAATTCTGGGGGGGGGGATTGGTCAGTTGGTCGGTCATACAGTTGACAGCGGCCTCTAGTAAATTCACGCGAAAAGAGCAGGCCTGAATGGCTCTTGCGAGAGAAATTTGATATTTGAAAAAGCATACACAGTAGCCTCTTTTGGATTCGCGAAAAAAAACACTTAAAAAAAAAAGTACTTTTTAGGACATATTTTGCAATCTCTAGATATGTATACAGGGGTACGTATCGATAACGTCATTTTAATCCATTGGGGCTGCAGTACTCAAAAGCAGAACACAAGAAAAAACAAAAAGCAACTAAAATCTCCACAGGCAAAACGTTAAAAAATGCACCATAATAGTACATAATTTACATGAAAGAAAAATATATAATTAAAAAAATAAATCTGTTGCCGACCATATGGAAACCTGTGAACAAAGAGTGTGACTTTTTGCTTAAATGCCACTGCGGTAAAATTTTAGCATTTTAACAGGTGGAGTCTGAGTGTGATTTTTTTTGCATCTATTGCAAAAGAATTTTCTGAAAGGAAATGAGGGTCAAATATTACACTTCAATATAAATACACATTTTTGCCAACATTTATGCAATTGCATTAAAGGGCACCTATGATGAAAATTTACGTTTGCAAGCTGTTTGACAGGACTGCGTGTAGGTAAAGTGTGTCATAGTGGGGTTATATAAAGACAATTTGTCTCTTTTTTAAGTTTCCTGACTTTAAAATAGGATCCAAATCCCTCCCGTTTTGAGGCCCACCATAACGTGATGTAGAAGTGCGGTTTCCCCACCCACCCAATTGATTGACAGTTGCGTATGTATGTTTGTAATGAATTACAGTGATTTTATCATCTTTATCACCACAGCCGCATGTCAGTACAATTAGATGCTTCAGTCCCAGTTTGTGGACGTTGAATCAGGTTTATTCTATACATTAGCATAACACATATCCATATCATGTCACATTTGCCATGCAAAAACCCATGTGCTGTGTGTGTCTTTGTGTGTGTGTGTGAACCTTGTAAAGACATTGTGTGTGACTCATCGTTGCAGAAAGGCTTGAATTTAATACATCAAATCATTATTGGTAAAAATCTTACGGTAGTATATTTCACAAACGTTACGAGAGATCTGCTTCCTTCATGTCTGTCACTGTGCTATTTATCTGACTGACCTGAGACTGAGATTGAGGCACACACTGTCAGTGGGCGGGGAGCATTTAAGGCACAGTTCACAAAAACAGCTACATATATATAGTGTTCAGAGCAGAAAATCCCAAAACTCTAAAAGGTATAATAATGGTATAATCTGATGGGTGTTTTGGGCTGAAACTTTACAGACACATTCTGGAGACACAAAAGACTTAAATTAAATTTTAAAAAGAGAGTGAAATAGATGCCCTTTAACACAGACAAAAATGATTTGCCAAAAAAAAGTCCATAAGATCGCAGATGGTTTTAGAATTTTGTCATTAGTTTGTTTATTCTAAAACATCATGCTGTTCAAAGTATTTGAGCTACGCTCTTTTTCTCAGAATTAACTAATTAACTCCATGGCATTATTAAATAATCCCTGATGGGTTTTAATGGACAAACACCCCAAACAGACAAATTGAAACAAAATTGTTTTATATTCATGTATAAAAATGCTAATGTAATAACAAGCACTTACAGGCACAAGAACACAAATGACCATCCAGCAAGAGTAGTAAATCATTTTTATATAAAAACTGTTTTATATACACAGCATTTTTATAACCACAATGTGCAAGTCTACCTTTTAAAGGTCAGCATTAAAACTTTTATTAGCATTAATGTGTGGTTTATTAGCCTATCAATCTTCTCTGTTTGTTGTCTTTTGCTGTTTTAAGGACAAAACACAACACTGGGAAGTCGAAGATAGAGTTGAACATGTAAATAAGATATAAACAGGATGCATTAAATCACTTCTTGATTTAATAAGTCAGACAGAAATTGTAATAAAAAAAAACATACTTGTGAAATGTGAGTTAGTCTCTTCAACATGCTGTGCTTTTCTAAATAAGTTCTCCTCTCATGGGAATGGACTGGACGGTGTGTGGGAGCCAGCGAAATCGCAGCCTGCTCATCGGAGACTCATCTGGATTCTCAAACTCAGAAAAGCCCAGATGGTTGAGGATGGCATAGATGCCAGATCGAGCTGCCACCTGCAAACCAGCACAACTGGCTTTTAAACATTAACAAAAGCAATAACCGGTAAACTGTTACTTCGTATTTCTGAATATGTCTAGAAGAAGTTTCAAACAAGTGTGCAGCAGCAAACTTTTCATTAAAAGGGACCTATTATGCAAAAATGAGATGTTTAAACACAGATGTGTGGCAACAGTTTGTGAATACAGCCAGCCTCTAATGGTTAAAAAAAATTAATTCTATTTTTATAATCACACTTGATAAAAACAGTCTGCAGAAACACTTTGATTGACATTTTCCCTTTAAACATGTCATCAAAGGAAGAAAGCCCCGCCCATTAATGAAGATCTCTTCCTAACTAGCATAAACATCCCTTAGTGGGAAGCAGCCAATTTTAGCAACACACTACTTTTCAAAATAGGTCAGGGAACACAATCTCATTTGAATTTTAAGTGACGGTCGCCAAAATGGCACAATTTGGATCAAAGCCTAAAAGGGGCAGTTATAAAACATTATTTGTGGGGTATTTTGAGCTGAAACTTCACATACTACTCTAGGGACATTAGAGACTTATTTAACATCTTGTAGAAATGGGCATAATAGGTCTTTTTAAGGACAGCAGGATGACGGTAAAATGCTTCTGTGGCCTTGAAAGAATGTTAAACTGGTCTGCTTTTAGTCTTGTCTTGAGAAACCCGGCAAAGTTCACAAAGGTTTTCTTTTGAAATCTGATTATGTTTAGTGGGCAAATGAGGTGAAACCAGTTTCTTTCTCAAGCTCATTTGTGTCTGTTTGTAGACTTATTCAAACATCGTCAGGGCAGATGCATAATGAGTTGAGCAGGACTAACACATTAAACACATTTCATCGAAGTTGTCCTAAAACTATTCAAAACCCATTCTTGTCATAGGACAATTTGGAAAATCTTTTTTGATCTATTTCAAATGTTGACAACTGTAATTTATTTAACATGAATTATAGATGAACAATATTGTACAGCATTTATTAATCATAGTTCAGCATTTAGTGAAGTTTAATAAACTCATTTCAGGAGAAACATACACAGATCACTGACAACTCATTATTGACAATCATACAATTATCCAATCAGCACTAGAACAAGCCCCTAAAACAATCAGATCCTACACCATTATCTCTCTCGAACTTTAGCATACCTCCACCACGGTTGTTGCTAGATCAGATACGGTTGCGGGTGGAAGTTAATGAGAATTATTTATATTATTTATAAAACTTCCCATTCATTGTATTTTATTAACGTCTACCCCTACCCCAACCCAAAACCCAACTGTCACATTAATGTAAAAGCAGTACTGTATCAAGTATTATTCATGTTATTTATTAAATTCCCTCAACAGTTTGCATTTTATTAACACCTATCCTCACCCCAACCCTAAACCCAACCATCACAGTACTTTAAAAATATATATTATTCTTATACAGTGTTACAAAAATGATGCTATATCGACGTGTGCATCCGCATCTGTATCCTATCTAGACTTTACCCTCCACCACCCCATCTTCACACTTACAAATTATTTACTTAAGGGGGAGTATTCTGGGATTGGGCTGTATACTCTCACTGCACCCCTCTCAATAGTATCAGACTGCAGACTTCGAGTTGAGACATGCAGTCTCAGACATGGAATCTCAGACATAATGCACTTAACAAAGCTAGTGATGTCACTAAGAGGGGTAGGGTTAGGGGCGGGGCTAGGTGTGTGCATTAAAAGGATTGCATTTAGCTCAGCTTGCATCTGCACACAGCCTGCAGCTAGACCCTTCTCCTCTCACTCGCTTTCTTCTGACAAGGGGAATAAAACGAGTTAGAGTTAGAGTTAGAGTCGAGCTCAGAGCCCTCTCCCTGTACAGCACACCAAATACGCCTAAATTTATTACGTTGATTATTGTTTGTGAGTGCGAACTCTTGAACTAATGCATTGTTTCAATACAAAGGTGTGCTTGATAGCATTAGTTAACAAACTAACAACAAATAACTTTATTAACTATTATTACTATAACTTTATTTCAATAACTAACCTTACATAAGATGAATGAATACTGTAATAAATGTATTGTTCTATACGTTAACTAATATCAACCAATGAACTATTTTTTAAAGGTTTTTAATTAAGCTCTTTTTAACAACTGCTTTTCTTACAGAAACTTTGGATTTAATGATCCTTTTTTGTTTCAAAATAATATTTTGCTTCCAATTATTTACGTAAATGTGGCAAGTAAATATTGCACATATTTTTTAAGTATATTTAATCAAAGAAAAACACAGCCATGGTCCTGATTCTCACACAGAATTTGTTATTATTTCTATTCCACTTCATGAAATTCAAACCTGTTTTTTTCTATTTAGAGCCATAGTTTTATAATAAGGTGACCTACAGCCTTCCAGCTGTCCACAACCCTGTCAAACTAGGGTTAAAAGCCGTGGCTCTAAACTAAGGTTTGACTTGGGAAAGCTCTGAATGAGACAGAATACATTTACAACTTCATATTGACAGACTGACATTTTCCCATGAATGTTTCATGGAGCTCAGAACTATGTTTAGCTGCAGCGCGGTGAGCCTGAGGAGAGCTCAGCCATTCATCTGGACACAAGACACTGGACCACTTCACCACTGTCCCATCATTCTCTTAAAGGTAACTAAAGAGTGTAACTCAAGCACTAGAGTGTGAAGTATGTCTATCTTCGGACCAAATTTGATTCAAAGTGGATCTACTTTTTAAGGAGATATATAATGAAGTGTCACAGGAATATCTTTATTGTGATAAAGTGACAAAGGACTTCATATAATTTTTAATGTTAGTATAGTACACAAACATCTATTCATTCATTTTCATTCGGCTTAGTCCCTATATTCATCAGGGGTCGCCCTAGCAAAATGAACCGCCAACTTATCCAGCATAGGTTTTTAACAGTGAATGCCTTTCCAGCTGCAACCCAGTACTGGGAAACATCCATACACACTCATTCACACACATACACTACGGCCAATTTAGTTTATTCAATGGAAGCATGGCATGTCTTTGGACCGTGGGCACTCAGAGGAAACCCACTTGAACACAGGGAGAACATGCAAACTCCACACAGAAATGCCAATTCACCTGGCTGGGACTCAAGCCAGCAACTTTCTTGCTGTGAGGCTATAATGCTAACCACTGAGCCACCTTGCCGCCACAGTACACAAACATGAAGCTGATGTATTTTTTTAATTAAAATCTGGATGAAAATAAATACATAAGATTCTTCATTCATAAGATATTCTCTAATCTAAAAGCATGTACATCTGTTATAAAATATTTATTTTCATGAGATACCAGTCAACCAAAATGGTTTTCAAGCATCAGAACAATAATTGTGGAATTGTTTAATTTGTCATATATCTTAGAATGAATCATATTTAAACTGATTATTTTAAAGGCAAAACTATTGACTAACGTACAATTTTAATAGTATACTGATGACAACCACTACAATGTCATTTAGAGTACTTATATTTCTGAACCACAAATGTCTTATTTCATACTTAGAGCAGCATTTATTTGATGACATATGGGTTCATACACAGTTTAACTACTAAAATTACATGACTTTTAAGTAAATTTTTATGACCTATAGTTTAATGAAATGTCTACATATATGTGGTAAATAAGAAAAAAATGCACACCCAAATTTATTACAGCATATCATAAAAAACGCAACAATCTATTTAGTTTACCTTTATCCATGTTATTGTATTTAGTAATGTATTTAGATGCTTATACTACACCAACAATGTGAGAGTATATGATTGACCAAAGACAAAAAAGATGTAAAGACAACGAACTAACGTATATTCAAGTATACCGATATTTTGTAAACAAATTTTCATGACTTCCAAAACCTTTGTTTTGTTGGGTTTTTCTGTTTACCAAAACCTTTTCAGTCCTGAAAAATTCCATGTCAAAATTTCATATATATATATATATATATATATATATATATATATATATATATATATATATATATATATATATATATATATATATATATATACAGTATATATATACACATATTGCAAATTCATTGGTGTTAAATTCTCAGTTTTAAAGCATTCAAGAGAAAAGTGTTGACATTGTAGAGTTAAATTTAGGTAAATTAACACAATCACAGTTCGAAGCTCATTTGATTTAGTGTAAAATCAAGGAGTTACTGATAACCAACACTTGATGGTGTTATTTCCAACATCCTGGATTTCATTTGACCATATATCTTAAAAGAACATAAAAGCCATCAAAAAATCGTTTAAAGTCTTATAGTGTTCATTTGTTTAAAAAAAAAAAAAAAAGTGTTAATTTGTAGTGTCAAGTAATAAAATGATTAATAGCACAATTGTAATTGTGATATTTTTTCTATTATTCCAGAATTGTCTTGTGTAAGTTATTTTAACGATCAGTCATGAGTATTTTAATGTTTACTAGGTAAACTAGAGTTAAATTCTTCAGTTATCACTCTTTACACAAGAGTCAGGGAAGACCAGTGTAGACAAGTTTTTTTTTAACCTGATGGAGTGTATATATACCTCATTTGTAGCGTCGTACAAGTACCTCTATTAAAAGTGTTATTTTAACTCTTAAATATTGGGATAGTATGTTTACTCATTTGGAGTTGATCTTAACTATCTGATAGAGTTGAAATAACATTGCTATTTTTGGATCAAACTAATATCAATTAATTGTTATACATCTTTATACTTTGCCACTATTCTTCAAACTACAAGGTTTTGGTCTTTGTCAGTAAGAAGCTTTTAATTAATCAATATACATGAAAATTTAGCATGAACTTTTATTCTTTTCGAATTATGTTGAAAAGCTATTTAGACAACTTACATGTATTTAACCTACTTTATATAACTTTTGAAATGTATTTATTCTTTATTTATTTTTTATTATCATTAAATCTTCAAATAAAATGTTTGTGGTAATATGAAGTTAGTAATGGAGTCAGGCTTCACCTGGTACATCCACTGGCTGAAGGGTCGCCTCCAGGAGTCTTTCTTCTCCAGAT
Source organism: Danio rerio (assembly GCF_052040795.2). Classification (NCBI taxonomy): domain Eukaryota; kingdom Metazoa; phylum Chordata; class Actinopteri; order Cypriniformes; family Danionidae; genus Danio; species Danio rerio. Next base: position 32,747,546 of record NC_141033.1, on the reverse strand, counting down.
GGAGGTAAGAGTTGAACAGGATGAGATAAATGTAGCGCTCAAGATACTGCAGGCTCCTTAACCGCAACCATTGAGCATCAGCCTCTGATTTAGCCATCTTAATCTGAGGGGGAAGAAATGACAGTTAACTCACTGTTACTCCTTTAGGTTCACTACATATTTTTGGAAAAAATCTAATGTTCTTTCATTTTTTTTAAATTAACATGTCATATTTTACATTATATATGTATTACCTTGGCCTATGCAATCATATGTTTTATAATAAGTAAGATAAAAGGTTGAGGCTGCTATAATATATTTTTCAAATCTAATATGCACTGTAAAACGTGGTTATTACTTTATAAATAAACATCACTTAACGTTTTAAGTAAAGTCATTTTGAGAGGATCACATGCTTATGATTGCTTGCAGCCGGTCCCGCATTATTCAATTCATGATTTACCAATCAGACGATTCCTAGGCCACTATAAATACCCTGAGTTCCCTAATACAGCCTTCTTTGTTTTGAAGAATCACCCCTTCCATCCCTACTCCTCCTCCTTTCCTATATGGGTGGGACGGTGGCCCAGTGGTTAACACTGTTGCCTTACAGAAAGAACGTCACTGGTTCTAGTCCTTACCAAGCCAGCCGACGTTTACATGATCTCCCCATGCTCACGTGGGTTTCCCCCGGATTCCCCGGTTTTCTCTAACGGTCCAAAAACATGCAACTTAAGTTAATTGACTAATCCAAATCGCCACCATAGACATGCTCCTAGTAAGTAGTTATCTCTTAAGAGCAATCACTATCTGTCAATTAGATACTACAGCAGGGGAATTCTCCAGATCTACCTAAGCTCAAACTCCCCTCTCGCCTTGCAAACGGGAGGGATGCCGGGCTTGAGGATCTTATGAGCTCAGGACTCTATCTCAGGACAGCATGCCAAACAAGCTTTATAATCAACAAAGTGTGAAATCATGAAAATGAGTAAAAACAAAAAAAAGACACTGTTTTAAAAGCAACAAATTGACTTCACTTTGAAAAGTGAGTAAATCCATTGGAACTTGGAACGTTTAAATTGACTTAAATAATTAATTTAATAATCATTTAAGGCAATGTGTTTACCCACTAGTTTAAAGTAAAGTCAAATAATCACCATCAAGTAAGCAAGCTAATCGCATTTTGCAGTGTACATGTTGTTTTTGTGTATTTGTCAGAAAATCTTTTGTAAATGATTCACCCCAAAGAAGAATTTATTAATCCTATATGTTTTATCAATGGATAAAACAGACGACAGGAAAGGACAGGGGGAAAAAGAGAAAGGGATCAGGGATTTATATGTCACCAGTACCAAAGCATTGCATTTGATTTATTAATTTACATCAAGTCACTTTTGTCCTGTTATCACCAATGCACATCCTGCCAGGCCATGTCTGAGACTGGCTGGGATGTTTTTAAGCCGAATATCTTTCACATTTCAGTGTTCGTATCATCCTTGTATGACACTAATACTTCACAATGATGTCCATGACATGAATAAACAGAAAGTGCACATGAATTTTAATCCACAGATTAAAATAAATTTTTCAAAAACGTTTTTGGACTCCATTGCATATTATGTTAATGAATAGGCATATTAGGAGTTAATAAAAGCGGTGCAAATTCATATCAAAACCTTCAAACAAAGTTTACATGTATTTATAACAATGAAACTCTTAATTAGCCTGGACATTCAAAATCTAGTACATTTCCACTCTCTCTGCAAATGAATGGTATTATTAGAGTTAATATAGGGCATCAAAGCATGACTCATTTCTTGTTCAGTGTGTGAGTCCGGAGTATAATATTCACTGAGCCATGTTGATTAGTTTCAATATGCCCCAATTATGCTTTATTAAAGACTCTTAATTTTGTTCTCCTACATGCAGTCAAGGTCAAACCTTTTGTAATTTTGTCATAGTATACATATAAATCATCTCATTTCTCAAAGTGTCATAAATGATTCATTTGAAGATTTATTCTTGAACTTCTCTTCCCTGTGACCCTTCTCTGCTCTGATTGGTCTGAATGACCGGTGTCTTATGACTGATCTACAGTTAACAGCACATGTCAGAAACCAAACACCCATTCACATATCAGAATTTCAGCTTCGGAGGTTTCCTCAATCTTCAGTGACTGTATAACACTCAAGAGTATAATTCAAGCCAGGTCTGATGATGAAGAACTAATTGATCAACCCAAACCTCAATCACAACTTTATGGAGCTTAAAATATGACAAAACTATCTGAATTTGAATTGTGTTCATGTGAAATATTGACAATAGCTAGCACTACTATACTATAGCTATTGAACTATTGCCGGCAGCTAGCTCTCTGCAACTCTCAAATGGTCACCCACTGAAGCTAAGCACGGCTGCAACCAGCCAGGAGAACACATGGGAAAGCTTTAGATTGCTGCCGGAAGTGAGTTAGTGAGACCAGCAGGGGTCTTTGTTTAAATTCAGCCAATACAAATTGTTAACAACTACTTTGCTTGTGTTACTTGCCTCTTGAGTCTTCCGCTGGTTGTGGATCCCCCTGACTTGAGCTCCATCTGTTTGCCACCCCTGTCCCAAACCCGAAGTTCTGCTAGCTACTTACTGCATGAAGTTTGGAATTTTCCCTTTCCTGACGAGCCTGTTCCACCCCCAGAAGACACTTCAACTCTGTATAATCCTGAAGTACTGAGTCTCCATCCCTCACCAGCCTGTTCTCCTGCCATCACCATGCACTATTGTGTGGACTGTCCTTCTGCATTGTCTTGTTTCCCTCCTGTAAATAAACGTTGTGTTCTCCTGTCTATTCTGTATTTGGGTCCTCCTTGCCACTCTTGACAAAGATGTTACTCTCAGTCTGCAATCAAGACGTGCTGCAAGTTTCTGAACTGAAAAGATATATTAACAGAATATTTGTTTTGAAATTTTAAAAAGTTGGATATTGGTAGCTAACGATTTAATTTCCTACTATTGGTGTCTAAACATTCTTTGAAATATCTTCTTTTGTGTCAAATAGAAGAAACCATCCTTTTATGACCATCAAACTCAGGCAGATATGCTGTAACTCATTCATTCATTTTCCTTTAGCTTGGTCTCTTATTCATCAGGGGTCACCACAGCGGAATGAACCACCAAAAAGCAGCAACTGCACCTCCAAAAATGTCAAGACGATAAATGCTTTATAATACGAATATTCTGAAGGCATCAAAGCAGACATTGTTTGAGTGTAGCCATAATTATGCAAACATGTTTAATGATTCCTTACATGGTTCAGATCAGATTCCTCTAATTTAGGACACTCACAAGAAAAAATCTTTAAAACCTTGCAGGCATTTTACATCCACAGACAGCTACACAACATCCTAATAATCAAAAAGCATAACAAATAGTGGAGTTTCAAAGTTGGTGCATATAATACACATTCAACTTAAACAGAAATTCACCTCACGCAGTGGAGATAACCTGTCATTGTGCACAATTTGTGATCCAACTGAGCTGCACCAGTACCTCTGTACATATTCCAAAAGATAAGCCTCAAATATTAAATTCTTTATTTATTTTAAGTAGTCTGTTTAAAAGCTCTTTGTTCATTTACACTGTTGATCTTCAAGGTCTTCACCTTGCACTAAAAGCATGTTTTCAGCCTCAAATTAAAGACATTCAGAGTGTTCTGGCCTGTCGCACACATTCCAGTGCACTGCAATGGGCATTAATAAACTCTTGGTCCTGTTAAGCGCATCAGTGCAAATGAGAAAAAGGACCTCTATAGCTGTCTCAAGGCTATGCTAGATTAAAAAAAATACACTTGCTATTGAAGCAATCCATAATTCAACATGGCTAAAATAAGGTGCAGTGACTGACTGTGTTATTAACTACATTCTTTACAGACGACCAGTCATGCTGAAGTTCATGTCCTCACCTGTCTGTAAGTGGATATGATGATTTCACGTAAATGGTAATGCATGGGAGTCATCGTTTCGCTGACGACATCCAGTGCGACGTCCACTTCTCTCTTCATGCGATGACCATCCGGTAAGAAACGTACCACCTGCATCACTGCCTGAACACACAGAAAGTGTTTCTTTTTGTGAGAATATTTATTTATATTCATTCAATCATCTTCTTTTTAGCTTAGTCCATTTATTAATCAGAGGTCGCCACAGTGAAATGACTTGACAACTTATCCAGCATATGCCAACATATACAGAGGATGCCCTTCCAGCCACAACCCAGTACTGGAAAACACCCATAAACACTCATTCACACACATACTATGGACATATTAGCTTACCCAATTCACCTGTATACTGCATGTCTTTGTACTGTGGGGGAAACTGGAGCACCCGAAGGAAACCCACGCTAACACAGGGAGAACATGCAAACTTCACATAGAAAAGCCAACTGACCCAGCCGAGACTCGAACCAGCGACATTCATGCTGTGAGGCGACACTGCTTCCCACTGCACCACCCAGCAGACCCCTATTTATCTATACATTCATTCATTCATTCATTTTCCTATCGGCTTAGTCCTTTTATTGATCTGGGGTCACCAATTCAATTCAATTCAGCTTTATTTGTATAGCGCTTTTACAATGTAGATTGTGTCAAAGCAGCTTCACATAAATGGTCATAGTAACTGGAACAGTGTGGTTCAGTAACTGGAACAGTGTGGTTCAGTTTTTAGTGTTTAAGTTCAGTTCAGTTTAGCTCAGTTCAGTGTGATTTAATCATTACTGAGAGTTCAAACACTGAAGAGCAAATTCATCGATGCGTAGCTCTACCAATCCTGAACCATGCGAGGCAGTGGCGACAGCGGAGAGGGAAAAAAAAAAAAAAACAGCGAAATGAACCACCAACTTATCCAGCATATGTTTTAGGCAGCGGATGCCCTTCCAGCTGCAACCCAATGCTGGGAAACACCCTTACACACTTGCATTCACACACATACTCTATGGACAATTTAGCTTATTCGATTAACTTATAGCGCATGTCTTTGGACTGTGTGGGAAACCGGAGCAAACATGGGAGAACATGCAAACTCCACACAGAAATGCCAACTGACCCAGCTGGGGCTCGAACCAGTGACCTTCTTGTTGTAAAGCCAGCGTGCTACCCACTGTGCCACCGTGTCACCTTTATATATTAGTTTTTATATTTTAATTGATTATAATATTAGTTTTTCTTAAGTTTGGTTTTATTTAAACTAATTGCAAATGAGATTTATTTTCTTCTCAACTAGTAGAAACAAAAAAAAATGATACATCGATCAGATAACCCTATATCATATTAAATAAATAAAAAAAACAAACAAACAAATAAAACTACAGCATAAACACAAGCAAAATTATTAACCCATACTTTGAAATTTTAATTATTTTTCAATTATTGTCCAAGTGCTATTTAACAGAGCAGGTGAGACAGTGGCGCAGTGGATAGTACTGTCGTCTCACAGTAAGAAGGTCGCTGGTTCAAGCCCCAGCTTGGTCAGTTGGCAATTCTGTGTAGAATTTGCATGTTCTCCCCCTGTTGGCGTGTGTTTCCTCCAGGTGCTCTGGTTTCCTCCACAGTCCAAAAACATGCACTATAAGTGATTTGAATAAGCTTAATTAGCTGTAGTGTGGGTGTGAATGGAAGAATGTATGGGTTTCCCAGTGCAGGGTTGTAGCTGGAAGGGCATCCACTGTGTAAAACGTATGCTGGATAAGTTGGTGGTATATTCCGCTGTGGCGAGCCCATATTAATAAACAGACTTAGCCGAAAAGAAAATTAATGGATGAATGTTTAACAGAGCAGTGATTTTTTTTTCCTTCTGGATTATTCTTATCTCTGTTTGTTTGACCGAAATGAATAAAGCTTTTAAATGTTTTAAAATATTTTTTAAGATCAATATTCTTAGCCCAATTAAGAATTTTTTAATTGTTGTTTTGATTTTCCACTTTATCCATTCAATTGCCTAATTAACCAAACTTGTCTGGTTAAACAAATTAACCCAGCTCAGCCTTTTATTTGCACTTGAAGCTGAATAATACCTTCATTCATTTTCCTTCACCTAAGTCCCTTAGTTACCAGGGGTTGCCACAGTGGAATGAATTGCCAACTGTTTCGACATATGTTTTATGCAGCAGATGCCTTTCCAGTACAACCCAGTACTTCGAAACACCCATACACTCTCACATTCACACACACACTCATACACTATGGCCAGTTTCACGTACAATATAGCGCATGTCTGAACTATAGGGGAAACCAAAGCACCCAGAGGACACCCACCCACGTGGACACGGGCAGAACATGCAAACTTAACACAGAAACACCAACTGTCCGAGCTGGGACTCGAACGAGTTACTTTTTTGCTGTGAGGCGACAGTGCTAACCACCGAGCCACCGTGTTGCCCCAAGATAATGGTATCTTGCAAAATAACTAGTTAAACATTGTGTATAGTTAACATGGCAAAACAAGATGAATTAATTATTCAAACTATTATGTCTAAACTAGTATGTCTCCGTTAAACAACACTTGTGAAATATTTGAAAAAGAATAAACAATTCTATGGATGACTACAGTATATACTATAGCCATATACTAACTATATGTATACTATAATCAACCACAAAAACATGTGTGTGTTCAAGGTTATTAGTTACTAACAAATTAGTAAATATTAAGATGAGTAAATGTACCTCAAACTCTCCTTTGGTGTACTTGGCATCAGGAACACTTACAATCTCATCATCTTCACAATCAGGAAAGCCCTACAGAAAACAGGGTCACCTTCGTGAAACTAATTTAGGCTCAGTTTGACATTCGTCCTCTCTCATATCCTGTTGTTGAACACTAATTCTTACTTCCCAGCTCCACTCCGATAGCTGAAAGTGACCTACATTAATGTGCCACAGGGTGAGAGTGCCAATAACCATGGCTGCAGTAGTTCGGTCTTTCCCATCGTGACAGTTGAAGATGAAAGCGCAGCCGGGGTCTTCAGCCAGACTGCTCTTCATAGCCTCCAACAAGCGGTCAAAAACCTGAGGACGAACAACAACATTTTAACTAAAGTGTCAGATCTGTACCAAATGTACAGCGCAGTGACTTGCCTGTTCTGCAGGCGCGCAACAGTCAGACAGAGGAATCCGCTGGTAACTAAGGCCTGGATGAATGCTCTTCTGGTGGACAAAGAGCTCCTGGATGGTGTGACAACTCTTGAACATCCTCATCTGTTTGTCCTGCTCTGTAATCACCTCCAGCCACTTTTCACAGCTCAGGATGTCCTGCTTGAGGGCCAGCTCCATTTCCTGTAGAAATTTACCATGGCTAAAACTCTTCGAATTCTTTAATCACAGCAGAAATACTTGTTGGTTTATATCTCACATCTTAATTTACTCTTTTAAAAAATAAAAGGATTGAAATGAGATGTCATGTAAAAGAAGAATCATTTTAGGTTCCTCAAAAACACCTTTCAGAAAGAATGGTTCTTTAGTTAGTGAAAAAAATATGTATTATTGAATTTGCCATTGGTATGTATACGTCTTGTTCTTTTTATTTATTTTTTTATTTTATAAACTACTAGAAACATGCAAAAGTAGTGCAGTAAAGATTAAATTCATATTAATCGCATCATATTTTATTAGTTACACCTTACTAGTACCGGGTTGGACCTCCTTTTGCCTTCAGATTTGCCTTAATCCGTTGTGGCATTAATTCAACAAGGTACTGGAAATATTCCTCAGAGATTTTGGTCCATATTGACATGATAGCATCACACAGTTGCTGCAGATTTGTCGGCTGCACATCCATGATGCAAACTTCCATTCCACCACATCCCAAAGGTGCTTTAATGGATTGGGATCTGGTGACTGTGGAGGCCCTTTGAACACAGTGAACTCATTGTAATGTTCAAAAAAACATTAGAACATTACAACACGTCTGAGATGATTCCACTTTATGACATGGTGTGTTATCCTACTGGAGATAGCCTTCAGAAGATGGGCAAACTGTAGTAAAAAAGGAATGGACATGGTCAGAAAAAAATACTCAGATACTGTAGGCTGTGGCGTTGACACCATGCTTAATTGGTACTAATGGGCTCACAGTGTGCCAAGAAAATATCCACCACACCACTACACCACCACCACCAGCCAGGCAGGATGAACCCATGCTTTCATGTCGTTGACAGCAAATTCTGACACTACCACCCCAATGTCACAGCAAAAACCGAGACTATTTCTGCTGCAACATTTTTCTAATCTTCTATTGTTCAATTTTGGTGAGCCTATGCAATTTGTAGCCTCAGTTTCCTGTTCTTAGCTGACAGGAGTGGCACCCGGTGTGGTCTTCTGCTGTAGTCCATCCACCTCAAGGTTCTGCATACCTCTGTGATTATTTGAGCTACTGTTGCCTTTCTATCATCTGGAACCAGTCTGGCCATTCTCCTCTGACCTCTGGCATTAACAAGGCATTTGCTCCCACAAAACTGCCGCTCACTGGATATTTTCTCTTTTTCGGACCATTCTCTGTAAACCCTAGAGATGTTTGTGCATGAAAATTCCAACAGATCAGCAGTTTCTGAAATACTCAGACAAGCCCATCTGGCACCAACAACCATGCCACATTCAAAATCACCTTTCTTCTCCATTCTGATGCTCAGTTTGAAATGCAGCAGATGGTCTTGACCATGTCTACATGCCTAAATGTATTGAGTTGCTGCCATGTGATGGCTGATTAGAGATTTGCGTTAACGAGCAGTTGGACAGGTGTACCTAATAAAGTGGCCGGTGAGTGTATATGTCCTGTGTAAAATGTATTTTATGAACTACTGATAACATATCTTCAAAACTAAAATGCTGGGCAAAGATTAAATCACAATTAATCACATCTAAAATAAACGTTTGTTTTGACATAATAAACACACACATCCGCAAAACTAACCTAAAACAAAACTAACCAAACAAATTAGTTATATAGATATTTAAAGTTATTTATAATTTTTTTATTATAAACATATATATTTTATATCTAAATATGAATAAACCATGCATGTGTGTATTTATATTTACATAATAAATATATATTTCCCAGTGATGGGTTTCAGCTGGAAGGGCATCCGCTGTGTAAAACATATGCTGGATAAGTTGGCAGTTGATTCTGCTGTGACGACCCCTGATTAATAAAGGGACAAAGCCGAAAATAAAATAAATGAGTGAATGAATATATATAGCACACACACACATATTATATCAAACCTTTTTTGGATGTGATTAAAATTTGCCCAGCACTAAATAAGATAATAATATTATAATGTGGATCATTTATTGGAATAAAAAAATGATAGATAGCAAAAAAGAAATGACAATCAGTCCCTATTCCATGTTTTCAGTCATTAATTATAACAAAAGCAAAGCTTTGAAGTCTCTCAAATTTTTACAGCTGGATCATATTGCAGATTGCAGATTGTAGATTGCAGTTTCTGTCATGCTGAACCAACAACAGCTTCATCCAGTTCAGTCATATAAAGCCATATAAATAAAGACTACCCTCTTTAACTCCACGTAATAATACATCCATACTACAGATCTGGCCTGAACAAAAATGCACCTGGAGCTGCTGTGGATGTTGAACACAGACTGGAATAGGCTGTTCCAGACAGCCTGGCTCTCGCGGTGTGAACATCTGTCCATTTGCCTCCAGCACAAGCTCCTCCTGCAGATTCAGCCAGAGAACTGTTGAGTGCCCTCGCCTTGTGTCTGTCAGGTAGGACATCACAACAGCCAAAGCCTGAAACGGCCACAAACAAGCTTTGATTAGTTATTATTAGACTGTACAGAGACTATGCAGGGCTGCTGAGATGAGGTTTACCTCAGAGTTTGGCTGGGCCATTCCATACAGAGCCATTTTGGAAACACGTCTGAAATTGGCCACTTTCATCTCCTTGGCGGTACTGAGGAGATCCGTTGATAAGAACTCACTGGACACCTTTAAAAAAAGGGTTTATTATGAGCACAATGTGCACGTCTGAACAAAAACGTTCAGACATTT